>NW_004086390.1:0-20804 GCF_000220395.1 Ichthyophthirius multifiliis | reverse complement strand
TATATATATATATATATATATATATATATATATATATTTATATATATATATTTATATATATTTTATTTTTTTTTACCTTCCTAATTCCTATTTAAATATGTAATTATTAATTTATTTATATCCGTCAATGTTATATTCTTTTTTTACTTAAGAAGTCTCTATAACTGATTAATCTCGATTTTTTTAAAAATAAGAAATTATAGATTGATTCATCTATTATTTGCTACCATCAGTATTATTTTAATAACTATATGATTATATAATAGATTATCTATTTTAAATTGTAGATTTTTAAGTTCGTTTTCACTGTCTTTTCTCGGATAAATATATGCATAAATAGAAGTTTTTTAATAAGAATCATTTATATTATCTGATTAAATTAAATCATTATTATTAATTTTATATACGTTAATAATATTATTAATTTTATTTTCATTATTATTTTTATTAATTTAATTATCTTTATTAATATTATTATTATTAATTTTATTATTATTATTTTTATTATTATTTTTATTATTATTATTATTATTATTATTATTATTGTTTTTTTTTATATCACTATTATTTTTATGGTTTTTATTAATATCAATATTATTTTTATCGTTCTTATTAATATTATTATTATTGTTATTATTTTAATTTGATATTTTTTTATTTAATATTAATAATGAATTTCTTTTTGAATTTAATTCTTCTTTTTCATCTTTTTCTTTTATTTTTTCTAAATTTGAAAATTAAAATTTTGATAAATTTATGCTACTTCTTTATTAATAATTTTACATATAATTATATTATGTCATATCTATTTATGGCTTTTAAATTTATTATTATAATATCTATTTATAATTAAAGCTTAAATTTCTTTAGCTTTTAATACTTTAAATAGAATATTCATTAATACTTATATCACTTGTATAATTTTATATATAAATATAAAAAAAATTAAATAAATTTATAAATATTTTTATATATATATATATATATTTATATATATATATGATTCATATTTATTTTTATATTTATATATTTTCAAACGATTATGATTATTATTCATCATCTATAGGAGATATTATACTCTAATTCAAATCAAAACTTGTATTATTTGCATTATTTTATTCTTTTAATTCGATATCTTAAACATCTTTTTGTATTTAATTATTTTTTTATTCTTTATTTTTCAATTTTATGAATTCTAGAAGATCTGTATTATGCTTTAATTATACAAAAGCTTCCTTATTAATAATTTTTCTATTTTTCTTTTTCTTTTTTTTTTCTTTTTATTTATTAATTAAATCTAATAAATTTTCATTATATTTTATTTCTAAAAAAAATAAATAAAAAAAATAAAAATAAAAATAAAAAACTTAACATTAATTATTTAACAGTTTTTCTTAATTTTTTAATTATTAGAAAAAACTAATTATAAAAGATCGACATTATTTTTAATAATAATCATTTATTGTTTTTACTATAAACTATTTATTTATAAACTTATATTTGTTTAATTTTATATATATTTAGTTTCTTTTTCACTGAACTGTTCATTTATATATTATGATTCTACTAATTTTATATTATTTTTTTCTATTTATTCTTCATTTTTTTATTTAATTATTTCCTCGTTTTATTTATTTTTGATTTCTAGTTAATTTATTTTACATTTTTTTTATATTTCATTATATTTATTTTTTTATTCTTTTTTAAAATCTTGATAATTTTGTTTTTTATATCCTATTTATTTTATATGTTTTTTTATTCAAATTTTATTTTATTGAATATAACTAGTATATTTTATTTTTTTATAAATGATCTTATAATTAATGTTTATCTTTTAATAATTATTATTATAATTATATTTGTTTCTCATTTTATTTAATAAAAGAACAATTATCTTATCTATTTTATTTAGATTAATGAATTCTTTAATCTTTTTTTTTCTTAAAAAATAATAATAATAAATTAAGGAATATTAAAGAAATAATTGTTAAATAATAATTTAAAAAATAAATATACTCTTTTATATTTGAACATCCCATTTAAATATTTATATAAATTATATAAATATATATATATATATAAGTAATTTATATATTTTATTATATATATAAATTATAATTTTTTTTTATAGAAATAATTAAAATAATTATTTTTAATTAAATATGTTAAAAAAAAAAAAATTATATAACAAAATATATATTTATATATATAATTATTTTATATATAACTTTCATTTAGACATAATATTATCTACTTCTTATATATTATAAATTAATATTGAATCTAATTTTTTAAATTTCTTTATATTAAATGGGTAAACATCACTTTCTGGAAATTAAATTATTTTTCTTTAAATTTTCCTACATTAAATTTACCTTTATTATTAAAAAGTGGATGTGCGATCCACCCATATTTTTTCTCATCTTCATTACTATTCGGTGTTTCATAAATAAATTGAATAAGTAAAAAGACCTTTTTAAAATCATGTTCATCTTTAATTTTTTTAATATTTAATAAGAGGAAAACTTTGTCATTCATTTTACTAATTTTATCCTTTTAATTATATTCGAAAACATCTAAAGATTAAAAAAAGCAAGAACTATTTAAAGTGGATAAAACAGGTTTATTTTTATCTCCTTCTATAACATATATATCATATCCGATATTTATTTACTATTTTTGGTTTTTTATTAATTCTAAGTGTAATTATAAACCAGTTTATATATCATAAGGCTAACCATCAGGTCCGACTGGAATTGTTACTGGACTTTTCGATTCATCATCTTCATCTATAACGGAATCTTCTGAATTATTTTTAGACAAATATAAAAAGTTATTTTTTTTTTCATTATTTAAATTTACAATTTTTGTAACAATTTCCTATTTTTTTTATTTTTTTTTTTTTTTTTTTTTTTTTGTTATTGTTTTTTTTTTACAAAATCAATTGAAAAATTCGTATTTGAATTTTTTTTTATAAAAAAGCTGGTATTTTACTTTAGTCGACAGGGCTTTTCAAAATTTCAGTTAAAATACCCTTTATATAAACATTATTTATTTATATATATATATTTATATTACATTTTTTAAAGATTTTTTATCAAAAATAGGATAAATAAACCATCCAATAGGCAAATTTTCTTTATTAAAAAATTAAAAAAAAATCTGTATTTATGAAAGCTCCTTTTCATTGTTTTAGTCTATTAAATGCATAACATTTATATTAAAAACAGCTTCTTCATTTATTAAAACGTTACTTTTATTTTATATTTCTACTTATTTTACTTTATTATAAAAACAGAAATCATTTGTTTCGCTTTTCATTATATTTTCGCCATAAACTAATGCTCCCTTAATATTTATTAGATTCTATTTATCTTTAATTTCATAATTTTTAATAGAAATCAACTTGATACATAAAAATTCTTACTTAACATCATTTTATTACCCAAATTTTGATTTAAATGAACTAATTTTTGAATCATGTTAAGCTATAAAAGAATCTCTTTGAACCCTATTTGTTGAAAAATCAAAATTATCTTTATCTACTTTATATACTGATACATTTCTATTTTTTAAAACTAAGGTACTTTTTAATCTAATTTTTAAGAACTATTATTATCATTATTTATTTATTAGATTTCCTTTTTTTGTTTTAATATATAACAATATTTATATTATATACATAAACTATTTCTATTTCATTTTAATTTTTTTATTATTAAAAAGGAGGTCTTTAAACAGGCGGGTCGTATAAATTTTATTTTCTAAAACCTGAATTAAATATTCGGTCAATAAATAATTAAATTAACTACCATCCTAAATCATTATCTTCTTAATCAGTATATATTATTAATAGTTAATATTAATTTATTTATTATTGTTTTTATATTTGTTTGAGAATTTTATTTATATCTAATTAAAAATCATTTAAATAGTCTAAATTAAGAACATTTTAGTTATTAATATTTTATAATTATATATTTTAAATATTATTTAATTCTTACAATAACTATTAAATAAATATAAATAAAATTAGAAAATATATATATATATATATATATATATATATATATATATATTTTTTTTATAACATTTTCATTTTCAAAAACATAAGCTTTAATTGTTAAAACTATAGGATTATTAAAATTTATAATTTCGTAAATTTTTAAAGAAAATCCATTTAATTATTATTAATAATCGTTATTTTTTTAATCTTCTTCTTAAATATTTATATGTTTTTAATTTCTAATATTACTTTCTTTTAAATTTCCACTATTATTTTAATTTCTATTATTATTAAAATCTTATCTTTTATTATCATTTATTATATTATTTGAATCTTAGCTATTATTAACACCTATCTTATTATTATATTCTATACTATTATTAATATTCCTATTATTTTATTAATTTTGAGGATGTATATATTCTTTATTATTAAAATCTTAACCGTTATTTAAAAATCTACTATTATTTTATTATATACTATTATTAATATTCCTATTATTTTATGAATTCTTAGAATTTACTAATTCATTATTTAATGGTTACATATTATCCAATTTATTATTAATAAAATCTTAACCATTATTTACAAATCTAGTATTATTTTATTATATACTATTATTAATATTCCTGCCATTTTATACATTCTTAGAGTTTACTTATTCATTATTATAAGGTTAAATATTATCTAATTTATTATTATTATTAAAATCTTAACCGTTATTTTAAAATCTAATATTATTAACATTCCTATTATTTATGAATTCTTAGAATTTACTAATTCATTATTAAAAGGCTACATATTATCCAATTTATTATTAATAAAATCTTAACCGTTATTTTAAATCTAGTATTATTTTATTATATACTATTATTAATATTCCGATTATTTTATACATTCTTAGAGTTTACTTATTCATTATTATAAGGTTAGATATTATCAAATTTAGTATTATTATTATTATAATCTAAATCATTATTTAAAAATCTATTATTATTTTATTTTGTATTATTATTGTTAATATTTCCAATATTTTATGCATTCTTAGAATTCATAAATTCATTACTAAAAGGTTACATGCTATATAATTTATTTTTATTATTATAATCTAAACTATTATTTATAAATTTATTATTATTTTATTCTAAACTATTATTAATATTACGATTATTTTATACATTCTTAGTATTCCTTAAATCACTTTATAAAATTTACTTATTATCATATTTATTATTATTAAAATCTAAACAACTATTAATATTTTGATTTAAATTATTATTAATATTTGGATTATTTTATTCTATTTAAGGATTCATAAATTCATTATTAAAAGGTTATAGATTATTAAATTTATTTTAGTTATTACTAAAATCAAGACAGCTATTCACGTTTTTATTATTATTTTGTTTTATAATATTTTAATTATTTTATACTATTTAAGGATTCATAAATTAATTATTAAAATGTGAAGAAATATAAGATTATTTATTATTATCTATACTATTATTATTATATTAAGAGAAACTTTATACATCTAAGTCAGCTTTATTTAATAAATCTAAAACTTATTAAGTTTATTCGTTTTTAAAATGTACTTTTTAATTTCTTTATCCTTAAAAATCTTCGAATAATTCTTCATCGCTACTTTATTCTAAATCTACACAAGGAAGAGGTATAATTTCCTTTAAATAAATATAAATATTCATATATAAATATAAAAATATATGAATAAAAATACAAATAAATATAAATATATATAAATATATATTATATATATATATATATATATATAAATACTTATATATATATTCATTAATTTAATATAACAATAAATATATATTTTTTACAAACTACATAATTATTTCTGATTTAGATTTTGTTTGATTAAATGGTGGATTTTGAGTTGGTGGTTCATATAAATTTACTGAATATTTTCCTTTATTAAAATTTGTTTAGTTAGTGTATAAATGAAAAATATCCCATCCTATTAATTACGAATCACGATTAAAGATATTTAATAATAGACGAAATTTGGATAGAGTTTCTATTATTAACTTTTAATTTTATAGATAAGGACTTAGATTTACTTCTATATCTCTTTTAGATTATCCATATACCTTTGTATTATCAGTTACAGCCCTTTAACATTAAATAATTGTACTAAAAAGACAACTATCTCCATTAATATCTACAAAAACTTCATCTCCATATAATAAAGCTCCTTTAATATTAATAATATTTCCCATATTTTCATCTAAATTGGAGATTTTTTTAAATTTAAAACGGAAACCATTTTATCCTTCTATATTTTCTACACAAATTAAATTTTATTATTTTTTTTTTTTTTTTTATTCATAATTTGGCGAATAATTATAATGTATTAATTTTGTAGGCAATAAATTATTTTTTTAAATTTCGGCTGGTAAATCATGTAAATCTTAAGAAAAAGGAGTATTATTTTATTAAAATAAGTTTTTTTTTAATATATTAAATTAATTATTATATTATTACTTTTTTTATATATATAAAAATAAAATTAATAAATATATATATATATATTACATTATTTGTATTATCATATTATAAATGCCTAATTAAATTTAAATGATTATTATAAATATTATATTCAGGTGTATTTATCGGTGTTTATCTTATATTTAATAATAAATCATGTTCCATGGCTTTAAAATATTCATATTATCCTACCTAACCTCCAAAAAAAGCAGCGGGTTAATTATAACTGTTTTATAATGAATTTAAACCAGTATACGCAAGACCAGCATATTTTTATCTTTCAAGTAAGCTTTATACTTTATCAAATACAAAATGCTTTTTGTTTTAGAGATAAGGATTAAATTTTTTATGAAAGTCTTAAAGTTCTTTCTTATTGATATTTATATATATAAATATATAAATATATATTTATATATATATAAATAAGTACATGGCTATTAATATTATTATTATATATTCATATCTACTTAATTCGGTATTTTCCGAATACTTATTTAATTTTATTATATATCATATTATTATTAATTTTAATATTTTTCTTATAATATTAAAGAAGGTGTTTTTGATATTTATTCCTTTTTTTTTTTGATTAAATACCATTTTTTATTTATTTATTTTTGTTACTTTTGATTATATAGGAGAATGGATTACTTTTTGGAATTTTTATTAGGGAATTTCTTCCATTTTTTTTTTTTATTTTGTGTTTTAAATAATTTATTGGATTATTTTAATTTTATTTTATTCTTTTTTTTTTTTTTTTAAAAAAAAAAAAAAAAAAAAGGAAATAATTTATATTTTTTTTTTTAAATATATATTTATATATAACAAAAATAATTAAATATATATATTTTTATTAATATAAATATAAAATTTAATATTTTTTATTTTATTTTTTATCCGAAAATAAATTTATAAATAAAATACAAATTAAAATTTTGTATTTAATTGTAATAATATCTATACTCGAAAAAAAAAAAAAAAAAAAAAAACCCTAAAAAAAAAAAAAAAAACACTAAAAAAAAATGTTATCAATATCAGATGAAACCTCCATATAAAATCAATTCAAAGCCATAATATTGTAATTTGACATTTTTTAAAAGCAAGAACAATAACTTCTTAATCTTCCCCTTAGTAATAAAAATAGAAACAAATCTAAAACATTTAAAAAAAAATAGATATAAAAAAGTAATTATTAGAAGATGACTATAATTATCGGATACAATAAGACTTTTCCTCCTTAGGAAAAAACGAAGAACATATATTTTAATACTTTATTGAATGTATGGAATAAAATGCTCGAATAGAGGACACTTAGAAGCTTTTTTATTACATCTTATATAGAATCCAAAAATAATAATCTATTAAATATTTCGAGGAAAACTAAGGCTTCGATTTAATAATATCCGCTATAATTTAATATTAATAAAATCGATAAGAAGACGTTCATAAAATGCTTCTTTTAAAAATTTTATAAATACTAGTTTGTTCTGAGAATTCCAAAAATTAAAATGAAACAAATGTTTTTTTGACTAATTTGATTAATTAAGACTATATAAACCTTCTTTTTGATTTAATTAATAAAAATTAGGTTGAAATAACTAATTCTATTATAAATTTATTAGATACTATATCATGGTCATGTGAATAAGGCTTCAAAATGGTCATTTAAGGCTTCGATTATATTAGAAAATAAAAATAATTATCATCAAGATTTGGTGTATTAAAAGAACTACTAAATGAAAGTAAAAATGCGATTTTTATACTTAATATATGTATGTTTATATAATCGTTTTGTGAAGCAGGAAAATAAAATAATTTAAATGAAAATATTTTCGAACAATTATAAAATGATGGATATATGAATATTTTTTAAGTATATATAATAAATATATTAATAGTTTTTATAATTAAATAAACAATTTATATATAAATTAAAATAGCAAATATTTCTTAATATAAAAAGTTTATATTATGGGGTTATTGATTGCTCTTTTACAAATGAGGATTATTAATAAGTTTTACCTTAAGATTTATTTTATGCAGCTAATTATAATTCTAGAGGCGAAGAAAAAATGTTTTATAAAAAAGATGAATTTTAAATATTTAATTATAAGTTGATATAATTATTTGTATCAATATATGAAATTTAGGAACTAAATGTAGATAATAAAAAAGGATATATATTATATTATATATGTATAGAATATATATATAAATACAAATATATATATATATATATATATATATATATATATATATATTAATTGATATATATATATATTTAAATTTATATATATTTTTTTATTTCATAGACCGAATAATTATATTGAATAATAGATTAATTAAATAATTAATTTAATAATAATTATTAATAAAAATCAAACGATAAATAATTTTATGTTAAGCTTGAAGGCATTTAAAAATTTCGAAAAATAGTTAATTAAAGTATTAAATAAAATCAAAAAAAATAAACTAGTGTTTATCTTGAATTATAGTAAGCTTAATCTTATATTAGATAACAAAATATAGAAATCGAAAAACTAAAAAGAGAAAACGAATTACTTAAATCATAAAAAGGCGAAGAAAACAAAATTAAACAAAAATAAGATTAATTAATAGGAAAACATATAGAAAAGGAACTTTACGAAGAAAAATTAGAAGAAATATAATAATTAAAATAAGAAACCTTAAAATACTAAGTATATATAATACTTATTATTAATATTTTTTTTTTCTTTTCTTTTCATATTTTATTTTAAAAAAAAAACTTATACAAAAAATAATATAAAAAAGACTATAATAATCTACTTTTTTAAAAATATATTTGTAAATAAAAAATATAAAAAAAAAAAAAATATTAAAAAGTTATATATAAATTTATAAATATATAAATATATATATATATATATATATATATATATTATATTTATATATATATAAAGATTCTTGTAGAAAATCATGAAAAAGACCTAAAAGGAAACGATCGAATATAATAATTAAAAGCTTAAGTTATCCAACTAACAAAAGAAAAAGAAGATGAAAAATAAAAACACACTTAAGAAATCGTGGAATTAAAAACCTAAATTTAAAAAATCTAACAAAACTAAATATCTTCAAATTAATAAACCGCTTTATAACCTTAATTTTCTCAAAAACAATAAACTAAAATACCTCCTAAAAATAATATTCCTCCGCCTCCCTAACCTCCAGGCAGTATTCCTTTGCCTCCACATGGTATTCCCCCTTCTCCAGGTGGAATTCCCCCTCCTCCAGGCGGAATTCCTCTACCTCCAGTCGGAATTCCTCCACCTCCAGGCGGAATTCTCCCTCCTCCAGGTGGAATTCCTCCACCTCCAGGCGGAATTCCTCCACCTCCAGGTGGAATTCCTATGCCTCCTGGTTGTATACCTATGGCTCCTGGTGGTATTCCCCCTCCTCCTGGTGGTATTCCCCCTCCTCCTGGTGGAATTCCCCCACCTCCTGGTGGTATTCCCCCACCTCCTGGTGGTATTCCCCCTCCTCCTGGTGGAATTCCCCCACCTCCTGGCGGTATACCTATGGCTCCTGGTGGTATACCTATGGCTCCTGGTGGTATACCTATGGCTCCTGGTGGCGTACCTATGGCTCCTGGTGGCGTACCTATGGCTCCTGGTGGTATATCTATGCCTCCTCCTGGTGGTATGCCTTAGATCCCAGGTGGAATTCCTTAATAAATATAGAAAAAGAAATAAAATCCTGGAGTACCTATGAAAAGTGTAAATTGGTAAATAATAAAATACACTGAACTAAAAGGAACTATATGGGAAAATATGAAAGACCTAGAATTAAAACTAGATGAGTAATAATTAAAAAATGAATTCGGTACAAAAGCTTAAAATATGGTCACGAGTACTAATAAAAATCAAAATTTATAATAATAATAAAAGAAAATAACCTTTTTAACGCCAGAAAGACAATAAAATATTCTAATTTTATTGGGTAAAATAAGAATAAAAGGTGAAATAATAGTCGAGTCATTGATTAAATATGACCTTTAAATACTCACTCAAGGCATTGTTATTACATTATTAGCTTCATTACCTAATGAGGCTGAGTGTAATTTAATATAAAACTATGAAGGAGAAATCGATTAACTATCAGATGCGGATAAGTAATAAAAAAAGTATAATTTTTAAAGTTTATTTATGCATTTTTTGGGCATAGATACTTCAAATTGCTAGTCGAAAATGTACAAGGATATGAAGAAAGACTACAGGCATTAAAATTCAAGTATATTTTCCAAGAAAGCTATTAAGAGACACTAAATAAAGTAAAAAAAATCAACTTTTTTTTCAAAAATCTTATGGAAGATAAAAACTTATTCAAAATCCTTGAATATGCGCTTGCAATAGGAAATTTCTTAAACGGAACCGGTTTTAAAGGAGGTGCATGGGGTTTTAAAATTTAATCTCTAGAAAGAATTTCCGAGGTGAAAAATTATGATAATAAATAAAATTTATTATGTTTTATAATATTAACTGCGGAAGAGAAGGAAGTAAATTCTGAAAATATAATATATATTTAAATATGTATATGTATATATATATTCATATGTAAAAATAATATATATATATATTATATCCAATTTATAGGGAAAATAACTAGTGTTTTTAAATGAAAATTTAAGTGATATAGAAGAAAGTAGTAGAACATCTATAAATTCTTTAATTTCAGATACTAATGATATTAAAAAATCAATTAGAATTCTAGAAAATGTTTTAAAGAAAAAAATTGGTTAATTTGATAATGCTAGTAGCATTATTTAACCGTTTTATGAAGAAGTTATACCCAAATTTTAAATTTTAGATGGTTTAGTAAAAGAAACAGAAAATGAATATAAGAATTGCGCTGAATATTTCAGCGAAGATCCGAGGAAAATTCAATCTGATGAGTTTTGTGCTTATTTATTTAATTTTAAAAAATAATGCATAGAATAAAAAAGGAAATTATTATAAATGAAAAAAAATTGAATTTTTATTATTTTTATTTAAATAATATATATATATATATATATGTATAGTTTTATAACACATTATATATATACATATAATTTTTAATAAAGAAAACATAAATAATATTTTATTTTATTTCCCCCCCACCCCCTCTTTAAATTGAGAATATAAAATTTATAAATAATAAGAATTATGATTTATTATTTTAATTAAATACATATATATAAAAATACTATTTTTGAAATTTTTTTATTATTAAATTTCCTAAAAATTTGATTAATTAAATATATATGTGTTTTTTAATATTTATATATATATATAAAAAAACAATTATAATTAAATTAAAAAAATAATATTAATATTTTTTTAATTTTTTATTTTGCTTTTTTTTTTTTTTTAGGTTTATAAAAAATACTAAATTAAAACAAAACTAAAAAACTAAAAACATGGAATTATTTCAAAAACAATTAAATGATTAATTAAAAATAGCCCATTTCTGTTCTACATTAATCCAAGAGTAAATAGAAATATTAAACACGATCCAAACTTCCCTAAACAATACCACTGCTTAATAATTAGACAATTAATTTGATTTAATAAATGATACCATAAATATGCTTTAATAAAACCTCCAAATTGCAAAATCCTTTAATATATAATAGAGATCAAAATTAGATTAAAATAAGGAAAATAATAACAATAATTAATCGTAACAATAAAATATAATATAGTGTAATAAAGATTAAAAAGAAAGAATTTAGAATTTAAGAAGAATGGAAGAATTCGAATAATAAATGGGTTTGACAATTCCTTAGATTTTTAAAAGTAATTGTGAGAATAAAAAAAGAAAGCATATAATTCCAAGATTAAAATAAAATGATTATGAAGATCTATAGATTATTTATTAAAAGCTTCATGATAAAAATGATTTCCATAGACTCTTAGGAATCAATATTTTAACAGGCTTAAATATTTAAAAAAACTTCCCAAATTCATAAGGAATAGTAATTAAAAAATAAAAAAATAAAAAAATCGATTCAATAAATAATAATAATAAAGACAATAATATTTATAAAAATATCAATAACAATGAAAATATATTCTATTCAAATTCTTCAATAAGTAATAAATATTAAAAAGAAAACATATAAAATAATGATTTTAATGATAAATATTATTTAAAATGAATTATAGAAACTTACGTTTTTCGTATTTTAATTGAGACTTTAAATATATATATAAAATTATATATAATATATATATATATATATATATAATAAAAACATATATAAATATATGTATTTATATATATTTATATCAATATATATATATTAAATTATTTGTTAAAATAAATAAAATTTTCTTATATTTTTTTTGAAATAGTTTTTTTATTTCTATCATTATCCATCTTAATCATTTATATAATCAATAAAATCTTAAACTTTTTCATTAATACTATTGATTTTCTTTTCGAAACTAATCAAATTTACTATATTTGATTCAAAATTTCCTTATTATTTTGCATTAAAAGTTATCAAAACATACTCTTTATAGATTAGTTCGAGTTCTTTTTTGATTATCATTAAAGCTTTTTTTTCTCTATTTATATTTTTGTTATGTTTGTTTTAACTATTATTTTAATCATCAACAGTCTAAATACTATATTAATTTGAATGATTATCCTTTAAATACTCAATTTATTCTGTCAAATTATTCATTTAGCTGATTGCTTTTTCTCTTTTATCTTACATTTCTGCCACTTAAGTTTCCAAAGTATTAATATAAGTATTTTTTTATTCGATTTAAGAATTTAATTAGTCTATAAAAGCTATTTTTTATTAAAAGCTTTCCTAAAGCATTTAATATTCATTTTTTAAATTTTAAAAGACAATATCTTTTTAAAGTATATTTTATTTATTTATTAAAATCTATATTTAATTTTCTAATTCTTATATTTTATTGTCTTTATTTTCGATTTCTGAAAAGTTCTTATTTTAACAATCAACTAAGGCTTTATTTAGGTTTTGAATTCTTTCCTTTAATTCTTTAATTTTATTTTTTTCATTTTTTCTTTTCTTCTATAAATATAATATATACTATTTATCTTTTTCCATTTATTCTTATAATTTTAAATTTTCCTCTATTTTTTCCTTGTTTTTCTCTTCTAATCTAATCTTTTCTTTACTCTTTTGTTCATTCTTTAATTTCTCTTAAATAACTTTATTTTCTAAGTCTTTTCTTTTCAATAAATTCTATTCTTCCTATTCTTTTTGAAACTAAACGCATTTTTCATGAATATTTTTGTCTTATTTTTGACCTTAAAGTAGTATATTTTCCATCCTTTTTTCAAGTTCTTACTGAATGCTTTTCTATTTAATCGCATCTTCATATAGTAGTTATTTCTAAATATTAAAATCTTCGATTTAGTATTTAAATTCTTCAATTTATTTATTTAAATGATTTATTTTTATTAATTATTCTTCATTTTTTTTCTCCAAATTTTTCATTTCGTTCATATTATTAAATTTCTTCTCTTTTTCTTATAATTATTAGTTGTTTTTTTTGTTAATTTAGTTATTTCATGCTACAATTCCTCATTTAAACATAAAAGTTATCTTCTATATATTTATTCTTATTCCAATTATTCCTATAGTTATTTATTTTCTTCTTTTTTTTCCAGTAAAATACCTATATTAACATTCAAATCATTCAATAAAGGCTAAATATTCTATTCATTTTTTATATTTTAAGTTATTTATTATAAAAATTCACTTAATAAAGGTGCATTTTATATGTTTATTTACGGATTATTGGACATATTCTTCTATAATTCTTTATTTAATAAACTTTATATAGTAATTAATTACTATTAATATTCTTCGCAGTCATCAAATAGCTTATTTCTTTCTTAAGCGATTTAATTAAACTTTTCTTTATATATTTTTAGTTCTTTTTTTTACTCAAATGATATTTTTTCGTACATTTCTATTATTTCTTTTAATTCAGATGGAGGGAGTTTATGAAAATACGAAAATTAATGTTTATATTTTTCTTAAAAGAATTCTTCCCAAATTGTTTCTGGTTCTTTTTATTATATATTAATCATATTTTTTTTTTTTTTCTATTTTAATTTTATTTATTTTTGTTAATATTATTTATTTTTATTAAAAATTAATAACATATTATATATATAATAAATAAACTTTTATTTTTTTTTATTAAAAATATATAAAATTATCCTATTATAAATATATAGGGGGATGATAATATTAAATACATATATATATAAAAAATTTGAAACCAAACCAAAAAAAACAAAAAAAATTTAAAAAACAAAAAAGTTTATAAGAATAATCAAATATTCCTTTTGGTAAAAAAACAAAAAATAAAGTCATACAAAATTAATTTTACGACATTAAAATATACAAAACCAACTTAATTAATAAATTAGCAATCAAAATACATAGAAAAGCAATATTACTAATATAAAATATGTATTAAACCTAATTTGTATACAAAAATTAAATATATTTCACGAGACATATATGGTTTTAAAATTATATATGTCAAATAATAAAAAAAAAAAATCCTTATGAAAGATATTTAAAGAATAAAAAATTATATAAGATCTCTATTATTAAAAAAAAATTACCTTTACCTTTAATAAACTATAATTTTTTCAAAATAAAATAATATATTGAAAAAGAAAACCTTGAAAAGATAATCAAATATCTTATAAAAAAAAAAAAAAAATATTTTTATAAAATATAAACACAATAATGATTAAATAAATTTAAATTTCATTATATATATAAAAAAAAATATAACAAAAAGAAGTTATATTTAAATTATACAATAAAAACACATTGATTTTAATTAAATATAAAAGCAAACCATATATAAAGAGAAAAAAAAAAAATAGTAATATTAATTATTAAGTAATTTTTTCATATACAAAGCATTAAAAATATTAATTTTTATGTATCTTATATATAAAAATATATATATATATATATATATATATATATATATATATAAATTTATATATATCTATATCTTTTTAGATTTTAGCTATTTTTTGTTTATATTTATTAGAAAAAAATATATAAAACAAGTTTTTTATTTAAAATTTAGAAATTTTTTTTTTTTTTTGAATATTAAATAATAAATATATATATATATATATATATTATTTTATTTTTTTTCATTTTTTTTAAGAAATTTTTTTATATTTAAAACATGGAAAACATCCTTTTTGATTTTTAGTGTTTTTTTTTTTTTTTTTAAACTATGATTTTTTTATATGTTCTATATTTTTTTATTCCCATTTTTTAATATCGAACATTAAATCAATAATCTATTTATATTTTAAATTATGAGTTATACAAACAGTATCTAAATATCTTAAATTTGACTAAAATATTAAATTATAGTATATTTCATATATCTCTTTAATATTATTTATAATAATATCCGAAATATATTCTTATGTTCCTGGATATATAATATCTTGTTCGAATGTCATACCCATAATTTTACTTTAAGTATACTATAATAACTTAATTATTTCCTTCCAAACTACACCATATTATTAAATTAAATATTTTTTTTGTTCTATATCAGCTAATCCTCCTAAAAACTCAACTAAACGCATTTATTAAGCATTTTCTATTGTATTTAATAACTATTTTTTATATTTTTCTATAAGTTCGTAACTGTTAATTATTTAAGGACTTAAATTTGAATTTGAAGATGTTTGATTTATGTTTGTGGTATTATTATTTTGATGTGTTTATGTTTCTATTTAAATTTGATCTTTTTATTTATTATACGGGTGTACTTTATTATAATCATTCTTCATTTTTTGGTTACAAGTTTATAATATAAAACTGTAAAAAGCAAATAATTTCTATTATATATTTAATGTAAAAAAATAAAAAAAAAAATTATTATTACTTTTTATAAATTTATATTAACAAAAAAATAAAGATTAAAAATATATAATAATATTTGTTTTTATAAATTTAATAATTAATCATAACAATATATATAAAAATATATAAGTTTAAAATAATATATATACATATGACATAAAAATATGTCATATAAAATTATAAATACATCATAATTAATAATTTTCCCAATATATAAACAAAAATCAAAAAAACACACACTAAAAAAAAAAAATAAAAAAATAAAAAAAAAAAAAATAAAAAAAAAAAAAAAATAATAAAAAATGCCCTAAAAAAAAATAATATATAGAAAATCTCCTTAATATAGATAACATTTTATAAAAAGAACCCCAAATTAAAATAGTTTCTATAAAAAAAGATACCCATATTTCTATATAGAAGGTCATAGAGGAATCGGACTCCATGAAGCCCATAACAGTATAAGTTCATTTTAAGGATCAATAGATATGAACTTAGACTATGTAGAATTAGATATATGGTTGTCTAAAGATAACAAAGTAGTAGTCGTACATGGATGTTAAGGAAAAGTTTTGTAATTAATAAAAAAAAAAAAAAAGAAATTTTTTTTTTTTTTAAAAAAAAAAATTAAAAATAGAGATGCAAATGGACAAGAAAAATAAATTACGGAAATGTCAGTTGAAGAATTAAAAAAAATTTCATTAAATGAAAAAAATGATTTAATTCCTACTTTAGATGAAATACTTAGATTATGTAAAAATAAAATCAAAATAAATATAGAAATGAAAGGAGATTAAAAAGATTTACCTTATGAAACATTAAAACTTGTATAAAAATATTAAATGTTAGATTAAGTATATTTTTCGTCTTTTTTTCATTAATTTAATGATTTAATTAAAGAAGCTATAATAAAGCTAAATATAGAATAAAAAATTAAATTTGCTTATTTATTTTCTAATCAATAACAATTTCCGGATATTAATAATTTAGAAGAAGGAAATTAACTCAATTTTTCGTCTCTACTTATTTATAATTAAAAAGCTAGGAAATTGTTTAAATAAGCACAAAACAAAAATGTGAAATTGTGTTGTTATTTTGGATATGATGTTTTAGAAAATTATGGAGTCTATAAAGATTTGCTTGATATAGGAGTATAATCAATTATTACAAATTAGCCTTTTACAATACTAAGTTTTAGAAAAAATATTTTTAAAAATTGAATGCTTCTTTTTAAAATATTTGTTAATTTAAATACGTATATAAGTAATTTTAATTTTATTTCCCTTAAATATATTTAAAAAATTAATAAAAAAAAGAAAAAAAATTAATTTTTTTGTTTATATTTAAATAAATTTAATCTAAAATCGTTTTTATATTATTTAAAATAAAATCTATGACAAAAAAATATACAATTTTTTTTTTAAAAAATAAATAAATTGTTTCTAATAAATAACAAAAAATATTTTAAAAAACTAAAATTTATAAGACTTTTATTAATTGACATGATTTAATTATTTTTTTATTTATCTTTCAAATTAAAAATAATTTTAGCTTTAAAAAAATAAATTTATACAAATATATATTAATGATGTAAAAATATAAAATGAATATAAAAATATTATAATTATAAATTAATGTAAATTATATATATATATATATATATCTTTATTTTTCTATATATTTTATTTTATTTACTATTTTATACATATTTTAATTATCAATACATATTTAATTTATTTAAAAAATATTAAAAAATAATATTTTATATCATTAAATTTTTTTTTTTTTCTTTATTTTTTTTTTTTAATTTATTTTATATTTTCTTTATTTCTTTCATTTTTCCTTTTTTTTTTCTTTTTTTTTTTATTTTTATTTTTATAATTTTTTTTTTATTTATATTTTTTTTTAAGTTAACTATAATTAATTTTTTTTTTAACTAGAATAGTAAATTATATTTTTAATTTTTAATTTTCATTTATTTTTCATTTTTTTTAATTTATTACTTTCACTTTATTTAAAATTTTTTGTTTTTTTTTAAAAAATATAAACTAATAATTTTTATATTTTTAAACTTTATTCATATTTTTATCTGTAAGTCTTTAATAGCTACCTTAAATACTCACAAATATATTTATATTTTATTTTTTAATTTTTTCATATTATTTATTATTTATTTTTATTTTAATTTTTTAAATTTTAATAATTTCAATCTTTTATTTATTTTTTTTATTTTTTATTTACACTTTTTTTTCATTTTTATAATTTACATATTATTATATTTTTGTTTGTTTGTTTGATAAATATTACTTTATATTACAATTTCAACATTTTTTTATAAAATTTTAATAATTTATTTACTATTTAAATCATTCCATTTAATATAAATTAAATATTTTTAAATTAATTTTTTCTTAATGATTATATTATATATATTTAAGGTTTTAAAGTTTATCTTATTTATATTTTAGTGAATATTTGATAAGTTTTAAATACTAAAATATATTTTTTAAAAAATATTTATTAGATAATATAATAAAAAATTTTGTTTTTTATTTTCTATTAAAAAAATGCATTATATTATAAGTTTTTATAAATTATTTATTATGTTAATTTTCCATTTTTTTATATATTTCTTAAATAATATATTCTAAATTTTATTTATTTCTTATAAAAAAAATTATGGATTTAAAATAATAGACAATATTAAATAAATAAGAATTATTTAAAATAAATTAAACATTCTTTATTTTTAAATGATATAATTAATATATTGAAATATTATTTTTAGTATATATTTAAATCTATAGGATATTTATCTTTATTACATTAATATTAAATTGTAATTATAATTTATTATAAAAAATTAATAATATTTATAAAAAAAAACAATTATATATAGAATTATAATAAAACTTCTTTAAAAATATCGAAAAATAATCATATATTAATTTAAAATAAACAATCTTTTAATCTAGTTATTTTTTAAGAATTATCTTTGATAATTTAAAATAATATATTATTGAATTTAATTCAATCAGCATTTTATTATTATTTATTATTAGGAAAAAAAATAAAAAATTAATTTAAAAAAAATTAAAAGTAATTATAAATTTATTTAAAAAAAAATAATAAAAAACAAATATTAACTAAAAAAAAAAAATTTCATATTTTTTATTTAAATTATCATAAATATAAAGGCAAATTTTAAGTAATTTTTTTTAAAAAAATCTTAAATATGAAATAAATTACTATATATATATATATATATATATATATATATATATATATATTTGATTACACATATATAATTATTTAATTTATTATTTATTATAATATTTCTTAATCAAAAAAAATATTTACAAATTTTATAAAAAAATAAATATAAAATTTAACACAATTTTATCTAATTTAAATATTACAATTTATTTTTTTCTTATTCTTTTCATAATTCATATTTCTTATTAATAAGTACAATTTCAATTTTTTTTTAATTATTATTTTAATAATTCATTATTTTTTAATAACTAGTATTATTTTATACTACATTATTACTTTTTATTGTATTTTTACAACTAATTTATTAATTTTTTTTATTATTTTTCTATGGTATTTTTCTTTTTCTCATTTTCTGCATTGATAAATTATAATTAAAAAAATTAAAAAATATAGAAAAAAAATATTACTTCTTCCATTTCTAAATAATTTAAATTAACAACACCAAGTTATGAGTTTTTTTATAAATTTAATTGCCTTTAACTTTTTATTTGAACAAAAGCTATTTTTTATATGTATTAGTAAAAATAAATATAATAATTCTTTTTTTGAAAAAAAATAAAAAACATTTCAAAGGTTCTTTTTCTTTTGAATCTCTATCTTTAATATCATTTAAAAGATTTCTATGAGTCTAATTTATAAATAGTCTTTAAATTTAATTAATATCTTAAGTACTTCCTTTTAATTGATCTTTCACAAATCTAATTTTTTATTTATAATTATAAGAAATTTTATTTTTTGTTTAAAAAAAAAAAAACAAATTTTTTTGTAATTAACATCACATCTTCTTTTTTTATATTTCTACTTTGTTTTTATGGTATTTAATTTACTTAATATATTAATTCTGTTGCGAATCTTGAAGCAAATTCATTTAATTTTTAAATTAATTCTTCTTCATAGTTAATTTCGAATTCTTAATCTAAAATTTACTTTATTTTATTTTACATTTTTTTATTATAATAAATATTTATATTATTATATCTAAAATAAACATAAAAAATAATAATATATTAATATATAAATATATATTTATATATATATATATATATATATATAATTTATTATTTTTAGTTTTTTTTTAATTAAATT
>NW_004086391.1:0-32038 GCF_000220395.1 Ichthyophthirius multifiliis | reverse complement strand
AAAAAAAAAAAAAATTAAAGTATCTAATAAATTTGAATATTTAAATACGGATGATTATTTTAAAATTTAAGATTATATATTAAGATAATTCTTTAAGTTCTTAATCTTTTTTTAATTTTCAATAATCTTATATTTATTATAAAGTAATTATATTTTATTCAATGTTTTAATAATCTATTAAAAAATCCGTCTTTAATTTATCTTAGTTAACTAACATGTCCACATTCAACAATACTTCCATTATCCAAAACGACAACTCTATCAAATTTATCTATATTTTCTAATCTGTGAGTAATAACTAAAAGAGTTTTATTTTCTGCCAGTTTAAATAACTAATCATGTAATTCCTAATCTGTCTAAGGATCCATATTAGACGTAGCCTCGTCTAAGCAAATAATATCAGTATCCCTTAAAATAATTCTTAAAAAATTTATAATTTATTTCTATCCATTAGATAAATTATTTCCTCCGTTTTCCACTTTATAATCTAAATCAATTTTTTAATTATCATTGATTTCTTATTATTATTCATTTTAAATGTTTAATTTTAAATTCGTTTAATTAATCTTCTATTCAACATCTTCTTTTGAAAAAAAACTATCAGGATCTAAATTATCCTTCAAGCTACTATTATATAAGAATCCAAACTAAGGAATAATTGACATTTTTGATCTTAATTCCTTAATAGAGTACTATTTAATATTTTTTCCATCAATAAAAATACTTCCAAATTAAAATGGATATAAATTAAAAATTATATTCAAAATTGAAGTTTTCCCACTTCCTGTTCTTCCACAAAAAGCAATTTTTTCTCCTTTTTTAATTTTTAAGTTAATATTTTTCAATGCGAATTGTATGTCTTTTTAATTTTTGTCAATATTTGTTACTTGATCATATGTAATGTATAAATCTTTAAAAATAATATCATAATTTCCACTTTTTTCTTCAATATTTAACTCATTTTCTTCTAAATTTCCTTACAAAACCTCTTCAGGTTTTTCCAAATCATTTTTGAAATATTAAACAATCCTTTCCACACTGATAATACTTTATTCTAATACTCCTTAAAAATAAAGAAAATTCGCAAAACCATCAGAAAATAAAATTGAATAAGTCAAGCACATAGCAATAATATTCTAATCGATCAGCATATCCATATAAATTAGCAACGAAACAGTCACACACACAAAAAAATAAACAATATTCGATGATATTAATATTCTTATCAAAAGCCAGATTTAAATAGAATGAGAGCATAGAAAAGAGTTATTATAATCATTCAACTTATATAAAAAATCCCTCGTCATATATTTCTCTTGCTCAAAAGACCTCACAAGAATCAACCCATTACAATTTTCATTTATAATAGTCAATAGTTTTCCATTATTTACCAAAGTTAGCCTTTACAATTCCCTATTAGCAACCCTAAATTAAAGGAAGAAATAAAGCATCAAAGCTACCGAAATAATAAAAGGCAATGAAATCCATGGAAACATAACTAAAATTCCTAAAGGATAGCCTAAAATTGACATAAATTAATTTAAAGTTTCGTGAAAAGAAAATGGAATATCATGATCTACTTATCCTACATCATTCGAAATTCTACAAACAATCCTCCCTACGGGGTTTTTATCAAAAAAGCTCATTTTACTGTATATTATACTCTTATTAAGTTTCTTAAATATAGACTAACAACTTAAGATTGAACTCAAGAAATAAAATAAACAATTGAAAACGTTTATTAATAAAATTAAATAAATTTAGAAAAGGAAAGTTTCCTCGAAATTATAATTGAAAAAACGATTCATATATTCATAAAAAGATGACTTATAATCTTTAGAAACATAGTCTCTTAACCAAAAATCAATAAAGAGTTAAATTGCATGACTAAAAGCAATAAATAATAAATACAAAAAAAATATTATATAGTTCATGGATTTGAAATATTATAGATAGATATCGAATTTTACCTCGCCTTATTCTCTTAGTTCATCTTGTTAATTTATTAAATCCTCTTCTTTATCTTTAAATTATTTATTTTTTTAAAATATTTTTGATTGTGTTATTTAAAGCTCATTATTTAATTCATTTTCTGTTTCGTTTTTTTCATTAAAAAACATCTTATTTTCTTATTCTTTTTTTTATTTTTTTACTTATTCATTCTAAATACTATTATTAACAAATTCTTCAATTTTTTCTTCGTTATTTATAATTTAACCTTTCTCAATATATATTATTTTATCAATATTATACTTTTTTTATAAAATGCCATAATGACTAGTTACAAAAATCACAGTTTTTCTCAATTTTTAAATAAGTAAACCTATAATGGCTTTTTCGAATATTTTTTCAACCACATGAGCATCTAAACTGGAAAAATATCATCAAATAAATATATATCTTTCTTTGAATAATAGCCCTACAAATTGCAATTCTTTATCTTTACCTCCACTTAAATTATTTCCCCAGAAGCTATTACCTTCTAATCTTTTTTCCAAAAATATCCAAAATCAATCTATAAATCACATACTTCAACACATTAATCATACCATTCTTATTCAAAATCTTTCCCAAACAAAATATTTTCTCTTATAGTTTTAGTCTAGAGCCAATGATTTTAAGAAACATAAGCTATATTTCCATTAACAATTATTTATTTTTAGCCCTAATTAACATTATTATTTATTTAGCAATCCATTTCATTTAAAATAGATTACAAAAAAGCACTTTTTCCGCATCCAATTTAGCCAACAATTATATTTAAAGTTCCTTTGTTTATTATTAAATTATCTATTATGAGTTTAAAGTCTTAATTTATTTAGTCATCGTTATTATCCAATAACTTGATTTAAATATCATTTTTTTCATCTATTTATTTTTCAAAATCTTATTTAGTTTAAATTCTATTTGGCCAAGTAAATTATAAATTATTTAAATAAATAGAAACAGTTTACTATTTTAAAATAGAATTCTCATTAAATTCATCTTAACAAATTTTAAGGCTTTCATCTATTTCTTTTTGATTTAAATACATTTTAATTCTTTAGTAAGAAACTCGACATTTCATTACATACCCCAAAGTCCACGGAATAACTCCTAGAGGATAATTTAATTACCCAAAAAGAGCAATTATCGTAAAAACATTGAATTATTAAATTCCTTTTGAATTATTTTCATTATATTACGTTAATAAAAAAAATAAGACTACATAATTAATACATTACCAAAATATATCTACAACTCCTTCAAATAGTTTAGACCCTGATATAAATTTGAATTCTTAAAATCTCAGATTCATAATTTTCTTTTCAAATATTTATTCCCAACCCAAGTATTTTATACTTTTTATTCCTTCAATAACATCCTTACTTAAAGAAACCCTTCCATCTTTCTTTTAATAGATTTTTTAATACATAAATAAAGTCATAAAAGTAGAAGCTAAATTAGCAGCAAAGGATCCTATCAACACATATAAACCCAAAAACATAGAATTTCCCATCTTATAATATAAAATACACAAAATTATTATAACTTTTATAAAAGAAACTATAAAAGAAACGAATCCCCAATAGAAATATAAGCATTCACTTACATCTACAGTCATTAAATTATTAATATCAGGAACATTTTAATCCTTTTCTTAATTTTTATTATTTTTAGTTTACTACTAAGCCTAGTTTCCTGTAAATACCTAAGTCCTCAAAGCCTTTTTAAAAAGAAGATATTGCAAAGTTACAGATATAGATGAACCCCATTTTTAATTAAGCCATCTATATTAAGAATCAAATATATTTTATATTAGATAACATACAATAAGACTTATTAAAAGAAAGGTTATATAGCCTTTATTAATATTTTCCTTCAAAGAATCAGTTAAAACATCCAATACATATATTTAAAAGCAACTTAATATATTTTGCCAAAAAAAAAAATTTAAGCCTATTAATAAATACTTTCCAGTAATATGAAATGAAATATTAAATAAATTAAAGTTTTCAGGATTTCGGAAGTATTAAGGATACTATTTTATGTAATTTTCGATTTTTTTTATTATTAGACCCAGTTGGTTAGTTTTTATTTAGAATTCTTATATTTCTTTATTTTCTAAATTTTCATTTTCTTTTTTAGATTTTATGTTTTTTATTAGTTTTGAAAAATTAGTGAAAAATAAAGTTGGGCTTTTCAAGTTAAGATTATATTTGGGTGCTAGATCTTCAATATTTCCAATATAATTTTAGGTTTATTAATCCATTTAATAAATATAAATATTTAATTTTAGATTTATTTAAATTGATATTTTAAATTTGTATATAAATGTATAAGAAATAAAATATTAATAAATGATTTAATTATAAATATTAATATAAATAAAATCGAATATAAATAATTTTATATATTAATACATATTTAAAATAATTTTATTTAATAAATAAAATTACAAATAATATATTAATAAAATTATTATATATTTAAATAATCTTATGTATAAATATATTTTAATTAAAATAAATTATAAAAATAAAAATTTAATAAATAAGAAAGAACAAAAAATATTAAAAATTAATATATAATTGATAAATAAAATTTTACTTAAATTAAGAAAAATAAATTTTATTAATAAAAATTAAAATTTTATAAATAAAATATAATTTTGTAAATAAATAAAAATATAATATTTTTAATTTATCAATAAAATTATTTAGTTTTTTATTAATAATTAATTATAAGTTTATCATATTAAAATAAAACATAATTTTATTAAAAAATATTTTAAAATACAAAAAAACTCTCATTTATTATATATAAAATATTTATTGCTTTATATATAAAAAAACATTAATTTTTCATCTTAAGCTTTCATACAAAGGATTTAATTTACTTTATTAATTATTAATATCAATTTTTGGTAAACTAGGGAAAATCTAAAAAACAATAAAAATAATTATAAACAATATAAATATAAATAATTACTTTCCAAAATCTCAAAGTTTCATCTGCCGATCCTGTAACAATATCTTCTTAATCTGGAGACGCTGCCAAATATAATACCCTTTCAGAATGTCCATACAAAGTAGTAATTTAAGAATAATCATTAGCATTCCATAGTGAAATTTAATTAAGTTAAAACCCATGAGTAGTAACAATTTCATTAAAGTTTTTAGAATAATGCATATTACAAATCTAACTACCTGTATGTATACTTTTAATTAACTAATTAGTTTAAATATTCCAAAATTTTAAAGTTTAGTCTTTATTTCCTCCTCCTGAAACTAGAATATTTTAATTGTGTGGGGACCATGCTAATGCTTTTACGGCGCCTACATGAGATTTCAAAGAGGATGTTCTTTTATTCATTTTTAAATTATATACATATAATTTATTATCGTTTCCTCCTGAGGCTAAATTATTTCCATCACATGACCATTTTATACCACAAACTTACTTTTATTTAATATTAAAATCAAAAAAAATTAAATAAATAATTTTATACATCTTTATGAAAGTTTAATGTTTATATATCCGCTTTTTAACGAATGTCTCTTATTTTTATTGAAGAATCTTTACATGCGGTAGTTATTAAATTATTATTCCAAGCTATAGCTCCTATTTTATTTTCGTGGGCTTTATATTGTTAAAAAATTGCTTATTTGGCAAGATCATATATTTTTATTTCTCCAACTTCGTCTGCTGCGGCTAATAAATGGCCATCCCAATTACAACTGATTGCCTGTATATTTGTACTGGAAGTCAAATCTTAGATTATATTATTAGTATTGCGTTTTTAAGGTGACCAAGTGTATACGTAATTATTTAAACCTACTATAATTAAGTTTTATGCAGACCATTCTAATACATTTGTGTAAAAATCTCCTGATAAACCAGGTGCATCTAAAATTTTGTATGGAGAATCTAAAATTTTTCTTTATTTTTCTTATCTTATTATAAAAATAAAATATTAATTTTGATTTTTTTATAAAAAAAATTTAAATTTTGAAAATTTAATTTTTTGAAAAATTTTATAATAAATATATCATATATATATATATAGTATATATATATTATATATATATATATATATATATATATATATTTTACTCAGAATTAAATATTATTTATTCAGATTCATCTTAAAATTATAGTTAACTAAATTTTCTAATATTTGCTTTATAGGAAAACACTTTAATATTATTATTTTAAATTTTATTTTTTATTTATTATATAGAGTTTTTTTTCTAATTCTAAAATAAATTTTTCTAGTCTTTATTATTTTCATTTAAAATTATATTATTTCGTAACATTTAAGTATAATTTTCAATTTAATTATTGTTTTATTATTCATTATTTTAATATTAATTACTGTTTCTTTAAGTAGTTTCTGTATTTATTTAATTACTATTTTATAATAAATTCTACTAATTTAAATTATTCTAAAAAACATTTTAATATTCTTCATTCATTAATAATTGGAAGCAATTTGGGTTTATTTTGCTTTAAGGAATAAATCTATCTGAAAAATAATCTTTTTATAGTTATTTATTTAGTTCTTTTACGTTTTAATTTTATTGAAAATCTAAATTAAGTCTTTTTACAGGATATTCACTGTAGAAATTTTTATTTGATTTTATATAATTTTAATTGCTATTTTAAAATAAGTTTTAACTATGTTTTTTCCAAGGTGAACAGGTAAAGTTTTAAAGCATTATTTTAGATGAAATAAAAAAATATTTTATAATTATAAATATTTTCTATTTTTTTAATATTTTTTATTATTTTGTTTTTTTTTAATGTTTGTTTATTAAATTTTTTTTAAAAAAAACAAAAAATAAAGAAACTAAAAAGGCACAAAAAATTCAAAATAATATTTGAATTCTAAATAGCTATAAATTAACCAAATATTTAAAAATCATTTAAAAAAAATAAAGTATTATTAAATATATAGATTATTTTTTAAAAAAAAAATAAAAAGTGTAAATTAAATAAATACTAGTATTTTTATATCGAAAAAAAATATAATTTTATATAAAATTTTAATAATTTTAAATTTTAAAATGAATTTCATATTTTAATTTAAGGTTATTTTTTATATATTTCTAATCAAAAATTTTTTTTCTAAAATAATCTCTAGAATATTCTATTTAAAAATAAAAAAAATTAAATGCACATTAAATGCTCGTTATAATTATTAATAAGTCTATTTAATTAATATTATTATCATTAATATATTAATATTTTAAATAAAAAAAATTATAATTAACAAAAACAAAAAGAATAAATTCAATAATATTTATAAATATTATCTTTAATAATTGTAAAATCAAAAATAATTGTATAAAAAATGTTTAATTAATATTTATTTTTATAAAATTAATATCATTATAGTTTTAAAATTCAAACTAAAAATAATTATATATAAGACAATTGAATTTTTTAAAAAAATATATATATATATTGGACAAATCGTATAAAAGAATTAATTATTATATATTAATATTAATATTAATAATACATAAAAGTATGTACTTATTTTAAATTTATAATTTTGAATAATAAAATATAAGATATATTACTATTTATATAATATATTATTCTTTTTTTTAATATCTCGAAATTCTGAAGCAAATAGTTAAATTTATAATAATATATTTATAATTTTTTATTTTAATTTTTTTTTTTTCTTTATTAATAGATATATAATAATTTTTCAATTAAATTTATTATATAATTATCTTAATAATTTGTTCGATTTTAATAAATTATAATATTTTAAAAATTAATAATATAAAAATTCTGCATTTAGCTATGCTTATTTATATATAAGATGATAATTTAATAATAAATTACTTTTTTTTTCAAATGTATAAATAAAGAATATTTAATTAAAATATTTTATTATTAAAAAATAACAAATGCAAAATTAAATTTTTATTTTCATAAAAAAACAAACAAAAAATCAATATTATTATAAAATCTTAAATAAAAAAATAATTCAAGAAAATGAGTTATAATAAACGAATAATAGTATTAGCATTTCCAATATTATTTATAATTATAACTTGTATAATATCCTTAGCAATATTCTCATTTTATTCCCTTCCAAATTTATCATAATTTATATCAAGTGAGCATATAAGCAAATCAATAAAAAGCAAAATGCGAGACCTACAATTTTTAGATTATTCCCTAGAAGCCAGTTTTTAAGATAATTTCAAACAAATATATGCTTTAAAACAATATTATATACAAATCATAAATAATAAAATAAGTAAAGATGAAGCAGCAATGGAAGAAAGTCTTTATGTAAACCTAGAAGAATTAATAGAAGGTAAAATCAAAGAGGAATAACCTGATATATGGAATCGGATAAACAAAATCGAAAAAAATAAAATGCTCTAAGTAAAAAATAAAATAAAAAATAATAATAATTTATATATAGGTAACAGGTTGGTTTGGTAAAGATAAAGTAGATATAAAAAACATAAAAAAATAAAAGGATTAAGAAACATATTCATATAACCATTTATTATCAGTTCTTTTTAAAGCTGTTTTATCCCCCCATTACCTCGGAAAGTCATAAAATAGTGAATTTTTAGGTGATTAATTCCATACAGTGGGTATATATTATCCGGAATAAGATTATTCTATATTTGTTCCTTTGCCAACAGATGAGATGATTTAATAAATATAAAATAAGCAATAAATAACCACAATAACTAAAAATGATGAAAACTGTATGTATAATCCTTAGAATAAATATAATTTTTAATACACCTGTAATATTGATTCGCCCTCATTTTATATTATAAGAGATTATTATTCCCATATGTAAGATTCAGGGGCAATATCATAAAAATTGGACCAAAATGCAATTATATACGGACAATTTAAATTCGATTAAAAAAACAAAATGCTATAGAACTCACTTATAGATAAATAAATAGGCGATTTATTTATTATTTTTGATAAAAATCTATATTTGTTATCCTACTAAACCTCTGAAACAGACAAATAAGCACAAAATTTACTATATGTAGAATTCGGATAAGATCAAGACTCTGAAGAAGCCCAGCAATTGAAAGAAGTAATTGGAAAAGCGATTGATCAAATTTAAAATGAAAAATCAATTTAAAAATAAAAACAACAGAAAAAATACCAAGGAGATCCCAAGCAATTCTCCTATACAAAAAATTCCAAAAAATATTACTGTATAATAACCCCTATAGAAGTCTATCCAGGTAGTCCAGACACCAATAAATATGATCACAGCCAAAACTCCAAAACAATCTTCTATTTAGGTTATAAAGTTGCCGAAAATGATCTCACTATAGCCTTTTAGGAGACTAATAGTAGACTGAAAAACATCGAATTGGTCTCTTTTGGTGTCATATGTGTAGTTTCTTTGATAACTTCATTTATCGTAATCCGATATAGTGTTCTTATTTCTAGTTCTTTTGAAAATCCTATTAAGATAATGACTATGAATATGAATAGGATAGAACCTGAAAACATCGACCAGGAAAATTAAATGGAAAGTTATGAAAACTAAATCACTTCTTATGAAATAAAATCACTATATGAAGCATTAAATACACTGTTAAATAATTTCAAATACTCAAATTAGAGATTTAATAATGACGATACGTTAACCCTCTTAGAATTTTCCAAAGCTAAATAATTATACAGTCAATTAGAAAATTAAAATGGAGTAGGAATTTGCTGCAATAATATAGGAAATATTCACTTGAAGCATTTTAGGTATTTTGAAGCTGTTTCGGAATATTAGGAGGCGATTTTGATGGCAAAAATTGAAAATAATGAGGCTATTAAAATGATGAAGAAGTTAAAATTAATTAAATGTAAAAAAGATATTTATAATCTGAAAAAATACCAGAATAATTTTATGGGATAGAAAAGGTTTTCTTCCCCTAAAAAAAATCAAAGGAGAACATAAGCAGGATATATGGGAAATTTCACAAGTCCGATTAAAAAAATTACCAGCACTCTATTTTAAAATGAAACCTTTTTATTTACTTAATAATAAAGATAGTCTTAATAGTAAAATCTCAATACCATTTTATAAGTAAATCAAGATGATAAAAAAAAAAGTGATATAAATAACAACAATAATTTAATAATAACAGAAAATGCCTAATAATTAACAGATAGTTTCTTTATAGAACAAGAATTATATATTAAATTTGAAAACTCTAAAACAAGGCTTTTAAATAGAAAATATTAACTCGCAGTAGCACTTTTTGAGTACTCAGCTTAATAAAAAGATGAGTTTTATCATGAAGCAATTCATCTTTTTTAATAATGTATAGAACTTTCATTGACAGAAATTCCTTCTAAAACAAATAGAATAAGGAAAATTATTATTCATGCTAAAAAAGCATATTGTCATTTAAGATTAGGAGAATATAAAGATGCTGAAGATAATATATAGCAAGCTAGAATTACATTAAAAAGTATTATAGAATAATTGACGAATACAAATATGTAAGAAGTGGATTATAATTCTTCTCTCTTTTTAGATATTTTTATATAAATTCCTTATGATATTTTAAAGTCTATTATTGATATGTAAGAGGCAATTTTCGAACTTTCTAAATTCAACTTTAGAAATGCGGCAGTTCTTTTAATTAATATTATTGAAGAAGGAAAAGTAATATTTTCTAAAAAATTAAATTATTAAATTTAAACTTATTTTCCAGGTTTATGATTCTTAAATAAGAAAATATGCATTAGAATTTCTTAAAAATATAATGTAAATATTTAATCTTCCAATGAAAAATTTAGAAAATAAATTATAAAAATTTAACCTGAAAACTATCGAATTAGTCATGCTTATTGATTATTCTAAAGATATGACAGAAGAATAAATTAAGAATTCACATCTTATGTGTAAAAATATATTTGATAAAATCAATAATTAAGATAAAATCGGATTTATTGTATTTAATGAAATGGTTCATTAAAGTTTTCCTTTATAAGAAAAAAATTAATATAAAGATTTATTAGAAAAAAAATTTAGGTCAATAACATTATCTCCTGGGTAATGATTAAAAAAAATTAAATAATATATATAAATATATAAATAAATAAAATATAAATATATATAAATATATAATATATATATTATTTATATACATATATATATATATATTTATATTTTATACAAAGAGGTAAATCTGATTTATTTTAAGCTCTTTTGGTTACAAGTAAACTTTTCGAAAGTAATAAATAAATTAATAAACTAGAAGAAAGTAAAGTAAATTAAAAAAAAAAAAAAATAACTAATGAAGCTGAAGTAAACGAATGTTTGATAGATAATGAAAGATTAAGATTTATTTGTTTATTTACAGAAGGATATAATTAATTAAATGAAAATTAATTAAATTCTATTCAATAATTGATGAATAAAAAAAATGTAAATCTACTAATTATGAATATTTGTAATTAAAATGCTAATATGTTATATTTAAGATAACTTGCTAAAAAAATTTCAAAGTTTGGGAAATTCTTTTAAACTGAAAGTGAAATAATTGAATATTTAAATAAATTAAGAGAAAAAGATATAAAAAGATAATTAATTTATGAATATTTTTGATTTCGAAATTATAATATATATTAATTTTATAAATAAAAAGTTAAAAAAAAAAAAGTACAATATATTTTTTACTTTTTTGTATTTAATATTAAATATATCAACGATATATTATTTTTTTGATAAAAAAAGATTAATTATAGTTTAAATATATGAAATATTATACTAAAACAAAAATATATAAATAACTTTTTATTGTTTTCTAAAAAATATAAACTTTGACAATAATAGAAATATATATATATATATATTTTATATTTATTTTTAAAAAAAAAAATATAAATAATTTATAAAAAAATATATATATGTAATTAAATAAATTATTATATAATTTTTTTTATATAAAAAATATTCGTAAAATAATATTTTATTAAAATAATATATAAACTATAATTAATACTTTAAAATTTATAAATTAAATTATTATTAAAAATGTATAAAATTATAAATATGTTTTAAATTAAATAAAAAATTTATAAAAAAAATTAAATTAAATAATTAAATATTTATAATGAATTAAAAAAATAATTTAAATATTAAGAAAATGTTTAAAATAAAATATTTATAAAAAAAAACTAAAATAAAAAATCAGATTAAATAAAAGAAATTATAAAAAAAATAAAAAAAGGAAAAAAAAAAAAAAATTAAAAACAAATAAAATAAAATAAAAAAAAAAATTAATAATAATATAAAATATAAATAAATAAAATATAAATAATAAATATATATATATATAAATATATAATTACATATTAATATATTTAAAAAAAGTTAAAATATATATAAAATGATAACAAGATTAGCAAACAAAATTATTTTTAAAAGCCAATAAACATATAAATTTAGTTCATCTACTACTCTTACTGATCATCACGAAAATAACATAAATAATGAATAATATTTAAATTAAGTTCGTTAAAGATATACAACTCCAGAAGCTTAAAACTGGGCCTATTTAGATTATAAGCCTCATCCATCTACTTAATTATCTCATTATGATTCCAAATCCAAAGACTATATTTCATCTGAAAGAGATGATTATAATGCTTAAACAACTACTTAATCTAAAAATGCAATAATTGATTAATTTAAAAGAAATTTAGAATTATAAAGAAAAGTACATAATATTTTAGCAAAGATGGATCGTCCATATTTAAGAGGAGTCCCTGGTATTCATACTACAATTTCTAAAGGATTGTAGGATTATAGTGGAAAACCTTTAACTGAATGTACAGGAAATAGGAGCGATTTTTACGAAGATGCTTATAAAAACGAAAATAGATGGCTTGATTAGTCTGTTTATTATCCTAAATTCTTCAAAATGACCCATTTTGATGTAGAATGGCCTAAAGAATTAGCCAATAGACCCGTTACAAAAGATTTCCATCACGATAAAGGGTATAAATATGACGTTGAAGTACCTTATGATCAAAGATATGATTATTTTGCTGACAGATTGGGTCATCCAGAAATTTTAGGTACTCCAGCTGAGAGACTTTTGAGGTTAGAAGGAGATATTTATCACCCGAATTTCTTAGATTAACCTTTTGTTAAACTTCCAAGTGTAAATCCACACGAATCTTTGAATTTCGAAGAAGGAGAAATCCTTTATGAGAATACTAGATTGCTAGAATGGGCTAAGTTTTGGACTTATTCAACTTTAGTAGGATATTTCTGGTGTGCCTTTTTTGTTCCTTATTAATTAATGTTTAAAACACATATGCCTTTAGAACATGCTTTCGATAATATTTTTTGGCCTTATTATTAAGTATTTATTTATATATATATTTAATTTATTATAATATTTTAAAAATTTCAATTTTAAAAAATAAAATATATAGCACACTTAATATATGTGGGATAATAATGGATTACATATTCCTGCAGTTGCAGGTATAGCATGCTATGCTACTCATGTATTGTTGCATTATATGAATAATTTATCTAAAGATTATGTAGTTAGAGCTTAATATTCTAAAGACAAAGAATTGCTATTTGTAACTCGAATTTCTCCATTTGGATCTACTAAAGAAGAAGTTTATGAAGTTGCTCATTTAGAACATCTTCCTCCTAGTGTTAAATCAGGGGTTAAAGATATGAGTTGTTAGGATAGTAATGGATTAGTGGATATTATTTGCATGAATACTTAAAGATCATTAGTTTTCTATTTAGAAGAATAATATTGGAACCCTAAAATTAGAAATGATTTCTTTAATTAGACTAATGGTATGTGGAGTAAAGATTATACTGGACTAAATAGATTAGAATAGTAAGAATGGGATCTATAATAATAAGTTGTTGTAGGCGAAAATTTAGAAAAAAAACCATTATTGGAATAATAATGATTATAAATATATTTTATTTTATTTTAGTTTTTTTGCAATTTTTTCTTTTTAATAATTTTAACATTAAAAAAGAAATAAAAATTTTTAATAAAGTTTTATTTTAATTTTATTTTAAGTTTAAAAAATTAAGTTGATAATTTTTATAAATAAATATGTATAATTATATATATATATATATGTAAATATATATAAATATATTGTTATTTTTATAAATTTTATATTATATAATATATTTATATAAAATATTTATTAAATATCTTATATTTATAATTTAAAATTTTAATTTCTTTATATTAATTTTTTTATTAATTTATTTATTTTTAATAAAATATAAATATATATAAAATCTTTAAAGATTTTATATATTATTTTTTGTATTATTAATATAAATATATTAGTATTATATTTATTAAAATATTGTTATTTTAATGAATTTTTATTAAAATAATATTTTGTTAAATATTTATTAATTTTTTATTTTTATATTTTTTTTTCGTATTCAAAAAAAAGCATTAAAATATATGCAAAGCATTTTTGTTTTATTTTTATTATTAATAAAATTATTATAATATTAATATTTAAACAAAATATTTAAAAAAAATAAAAATAAAAAAATTATATATCCTAAAAAATATTGTATTATTAAAATTAGAAATTGTTCGCTTATTTTAATAATTTAAAATTAAAAATATAGATTAATTTTTTGTGATATTTTAACATTAAAAAAAAGAAGAAGAAATTGAACTTTTTTAATAATATAAAAATATATGTATATATATATATATATATATATATATATATATATATATATATATATATATATATATGTTTTTTAAAAATAAATATATTTCTTCCATACTTTTTTTTTAATATAAAATACTATATCATTCAAATATATTTTTTACTAACTATACAATTTTATAATATTAAATATATATTTTTTTATAAATAAATATATATACATTTACATCATAATTTGATATTATTATTTAAATAAAATATTATATTCAATTTTTTATTATATTTGTATTTATATAATTAGATTTTTTTGAATAATTTATAATTAGAGTTTTTGAAATTTTATGATTTTATCATAAAATACTTCATTACATATATTAATAAAATAAAATTTTAAGAAAATATATTTAAAAATTTAGATAATTATATATATAATTTATTTTAATTATTTTATTATTTTAAAAAATAAAACATAAATATTCAAATAATTATAGTAATTTTTATTAATGTAAAAAATTATTATTTTTTAATATACACATATCTATTTTTTATTCAATATTTTTTTTACTTATTCATTTATTTAAAACTTATATATTAAATATTATATATTTATTTTTAATAATTAAAACAAAAAAGTTTTATTTAATATTATAAAATAAAATAAATTATTTAATTTAATTTTCAATTAATATTTATTTTTATTAAAAAAATAAATTATAAATAAAATTATATAAAAAAGTTAAATTTATTTAAGATTAATATTATTATTTATTTAAAAAATCTAATAAACAAAAAAAATCATATAAAATTAAAAATGGATAAAAAAGTCAAAGTATTTAAGCTTAGAAGTTAAGATGAAAAGCAATTGACATCAGATATCTAAAAACTTTAAGATGAACTTTCCTAATTAAGAGTTGCAAAAATTGCAGGAGGTACAGCAAACAAACTTGGAAAAATAAAAGTAAAACAAAAATATATTTTATAAGTTTTTTAAAATAAATAAAAGTTAGTAAGAAAATCTATTGCTAAATATTTGACAATTATTAATGAAAAAAGAAGAACTGCCGTAAAATAAGAATTTAAAGGAAAATCTTTGAAACCTTTAGATCTCCGTATTAAAAAAACTAGAGCAATTAGAAGATAATTAACAAAAATTAAAGACAAAGTATACTTTTAAGATAATAAAAAGTAAAAGATAATTTCTCATTGAGAAAATATGCTTTAAGAGCATGATTTTTTTATAAATAATTTCATAAAATGGAAAATAAAATATTTATTGTTTTTTGTTTTTTATTTATTCTAACTTTTCTCCCTGTTTTTTTATTTAAATTTACTGTAAATTAAAAAATATTTTTTTATATATAAAATAAGATGTTAAAAATATATAAAATATAATTGTAATATTTTTATAGAAAATGAAAGCAAAAATATATAGCTTGATAACTATGTAAGTAATAAAGTTTTAATATTATTTAAGTAAAATATTAAATTAATATATTAACTATTTAGAGAAAAATAAAAAAATAAATAAGGAAACATATAAATAAAACATTTTATTTATTATATAATTTTCTTAAAAAGACGAAAGTAAAATATTAAATAAATAATAATAAAATATACATTATAAAATATAATAATACAAAAAAAAAATTGTAAATTATATAAAAATAAAAATAAAAATATTATAAATATAAATAATATATGTATATATATTTTTGTATTTACTTAATAATATAAAATTAAATATATTTTTATTTATTTTATAATAATTATATATTTTTATAAAATTAATATTTTTTATTAATTTAAATAATAATTTAAAAAAATATGTAATATATTCATTTTGTTTATTTACATTATATATTATATTATTTTATTTTAATTATTTTATTTATTTAATCTATTTAATAAAATTTCTAATTATTTATATTTTAATTATACTTTATATTAGTCTTTTATGATTATTAACAAAAATATCTAGCTGTATATGGCCTTGAAACCTATTTTATTTTTTCAATTTTTGCTTATTAAAAACTTTTATTTAAAATTTAATCTTCTTTAGTAAAAAAAAAATGCTTTTTTAAAATAATAGGTTTTTTTTCATTTATTCGTTATTAAATTTTATCGTTTCTAAAAAAAGGAACATCCCTTTTTGTTTACATATTTTTTTTATTAGTATAAGTATGTATTTATTTCAAATTTTATTCCTTTTTATTAAATTGAAAATTTTAGTTTTTATTATTAAAAATAGGAGAATTTTGCTAAAAATTTGTCTTTTAAGGCGAATAAGATTTAGAGACAGAATTTATTAAATACGAAGTGTATTTATTAGGTTCTTATTTTATTTTATTTTTAAAAATAGAACAAAAATCTAAATTTTTATCACTATTACCTTCTTTGTATAATTTTTAATAATTATTATTATACAAGACATTAAGTTTTTTTAGTATTTTTAAATTTTCCTTATTCATATTTATAAAAAAACATAAATAAATTATATAATTATTTGTTTTATTAATTAAAAATTAATTTTATAATATAATAAATTTTTTAGTTAAATGTATTGTAAATGTTTTTATATTTTAAATAAAAACACCTTAATTTTTTATTATATAATATATAAGTTTAATTTAAATTTCTAGCTAATATTTATAAAATTATTATTTTAAAAAATAATAATTTTAATTAAATATTGAAATAATTAGAACTAAATAGTAATTTATATTTAATTAATAAAGTTTATTTATTTTTTTAGTATATTTCTTAATAATTTAACAAGATTTTATTATATTTTTTATTTTTAATATTTTAATATATTTTTTTATTTTAATATATAAACATTTTTATGGTATATTAACTTTTAAATCAAAACAAAATTTAATTTTAATATAAAATTTTCTTTTAAAAAAAATAAGATTAAAATAAATAAAAATATTTTTAGAATAAAAATGTTTACTAAATAAGTTTTTTTTATAAATTATTAATTTGACTAAAAGTTTATATTAAATATAATTAAAATAAATATATGCTCGAAATTTATTTAATTATTATTATTTAAAAAAAAAGATAAAATTGCTAATCTTAAAATAATAAAAAAGCTAACTTAATAAAAAAAAAAAAAATTAAAAAAAAAAAAGAAAAAAGTAAAAAGAAAAAAGAAAAAAAAAAAAAAAAAAAAAAAAAAAACAGGCGAAATAATTTAAATATTTTGTGAACAAAACAAAATAAAAAAAAGAAAAATAAGCTTTCTTCTTTTTTTAAAAAATAAAAAAAAAAGAAAACAATTATTACTATTATTTTTCCCTTTTTTTAATATAAAAAAACCGTAAAATCATCTGTTTCCTTTAGCAACTTTTTCAATTTCGTCTTTCTTTCTGATTGACCATGAGTTTTAAGTGTTATTTTTTTCTGCATTAATAATTTCATCAGCTAAGGTTTCAGCAATAGATTTTATTGATTTGAAGGCACTTTCTCTACTTCCTTTAATAATGAAATAAATAGCCAAGTTAATTCTTCTTAAGGGTGAAACATCAACAGCTTATTTTCTAACAACACCTGCAGTACCAATTCTTGTAGAATCTTCTCTTGGTCCGGCATTTTAAACTGCTTTAACGAAAACGTCAAGGGGGTTTCTTCCAGTTAAAATATGGATAATTTCGAAGGCATTTTTGACTATTTTAATACAAAGAGCTTTCTTACCAGCATTTCTTCCATGGAACATAAGAGTTCCGATTAATCTTTCAACAATTGGGCAGGTTGCTTTTCTGAATTTTTTTACTTAATATCTGCCAGCTGTGTGGGGGACAAATACTTAAGATTTTGTTGTGGTACAGGCTATGTAATTTTGGAAGCATGGATCATTTATTTTTACATCTTCATAATCCCATTTACCAAAAAGTTTTGGTTTTGTTGCAAATCCTTTTTATTCAGACATTTTTTTATTTTATTTTTCTTTTTTTTTCTTATTTAGTTTTATCTTTTAATTTTTTTTTTTTCTCTATTTATAGATATATATTATATTAATTAATATTTATACCCAAAATATATTAATATTTATTTGTACCTTTTTTATTTATTTTACTTTTAATATTGAAATAATTAAATAATTTAATTTAAAATTTTATAGTAAAAAAATAAAATATTTTTTATATTAATATATATATATGTATATATATTAATAAAAATAATAATAATAAAAAAAAAAAAGTTAACTTCTTTCTTATTCGTCAAAAAAAAATCAATATAAATAAATAACTTTAAAAAAATATCTCTTTAATTAATTATTTGTATTTTCTTTATTTTCTAGATTATTTTTTTATATAAATTAAAATTTATAAATATAAAAATAGTTAAAAATATTTGGTTTAAGTTAAAATATTTAATTTTCATATTAAATAAAACATTTAATTCCAATTAAAATTTAATAAAATAAAAAATAAATATTGATTTTTACTTAATTTCTAAATTTCTAAATTATTAAATTTTAAACATAATTTAAATGCTAAATTTTTTTAAAATTATATTAAAAAATTTAAAAAGAAGTTTAACTTAATATAAATTAAAATAATTACAATAAAATAAACTTAAAATATATATTTTTAAAAAAAATTAATTATGGAAAATTTTTAGATAATATCTTTAATTTAAAGAATTGCATACATGACTATTTGATTTTTTAAATTATTAAAATATATAATATTTTATAAATAATATTAAAATAATAATATTTTTTTATAGTCGACTAATATAGTTAATATTTTATTATTAAAAATAATAAAATATAATACTTAAATTAATATTTAATATATTAAATTTTAAAATTATCTATTTACACGATAAAGTTACAAATAAACTATTACTATAGAAAATATATTAAATCTTTTTTATAAATTAATATTTTTGATATGACAAAAAATCGAAAATTATTAATGGAAGAAATTTTTATAATAAAAATATTTATTTAGTAAATTTATACATATGAAATACTATGTTAACAAATTAATATTTTTAACTTAATAATTATTTTTAAAAATAAAAAGATAATAATATAAACAAAAATAATGCAGTTATTAAATAAATGATTTCTAAAAAAAAAAATATATGTTGCTAAAAATATTTTAAAAAATTTAATAAAGATATTATTTAGTTTATAAATTTTGCATTGATAGAAGAAAATAAATATTTATTATAAAATTTATTAAAAAATAATTAATAAAAATACTAAAATAACTTGAATTCGAAATATTCCTTTAGCAATCACAAAAACAGCTTTTATTAAGGCGTTTGTTATATTAAAAAGATATTATAAGAAAATTAAGCAATTAATAAAAATTAATGTTTGTATTTTAAAAATATATCTTAAAATGTTAAAAAATTAAAAAAAAATATTAAAGAAATGTAAAATTAAATATAAATGAGAAATATAAGTTGAAAATATTAATTTAAAAAAAGTTAAAAATTTAAAACATAAAATAAAGTTAAAGTAATATTTATTATATTTTTAAAACAAAAACTTTTATAATTATAGAAATTTTATATTATTATATATCAAATCAAAAAAAATATAAATAATAAGAATAAATAAAAAAAAATGTAAATTTTTAGATATTAAAATTCAATGTATATTTAATTTAATTTAATTTAATTTAATTTAATTTAATTTAATTTAATTTAATTTATTTTAAATTATTTATTTTTTAAAACAAATTTTATATTAATAAATTATTTGAATTTCTTTATATTTTATAATTTTTTTTAATTTGTTATTTTATTTATATACTTTTATAATTTTTTTTTTATTATGTATACTTATATTTTTTTATTTTTTTTTATTTTAATTATTTTTAATTTTAAATATATTTTTTTAATATTATTTATATTTTTTTATATAAATTAGAATTAAGATTTATAATTTTAACTTTAAATTATCATATAAGTTTCTATTTATTAAAAAAAACATAAAAATACTATAAACTTTTTAAATAAAATACGCTATTTTCTAAATAAATATTAACTTATTCTTTTAAAAAATAAAAAAAATTAAAACTAGTAAAAGAATATTAAAAAAACAGTCATTCAATAAGCTACATATTCATAAATAGTAGGCAATTAAACTTTTTATAAAATTTCATTACTTTTTAGATTATTTTTATAATAAATTTTAAGTATTTTCAAACAAGGGCATTATCTTTAAAAGCAAGAAAATTTATAATTAATATATTAGATAATAACGTTAGTATCCTGAGAAATATTCTATTTTTTTAAAAAGTCTACATGTATATATGATTTTTAACTAATATTTATAATCTATTAGTTAATTTATAAGTGATTATAAAATAAATAATATAAATACTTATTATTATTATCTTTTATTTCATACTATTATTATTTAAAATACAATTATTATTAATACTATTTTTCATATTTATATTCTAAATTTATAAAATTAAACTAATTTTATTATTTTTAAATATTGTTTATTTTTAAATTATTTTAATTTTATCTTTTTTAATCTTCAACAAAATTTACAATATAATAATTATTTTCTATTTTCTAATATTCTTATTAATTGTTTTCCCTTTAATTTTATATAGAATATTATTCTTAACTAAAATTAGCATTATTATATGTTTCGTATTTATTTTTTAAAAAAAATTTAACTTTATTTTAGCCTTATTTATTTTCAAACTAAAAACTTCTCTTATTTTTTTTATATTTAAGCTTCTTTGGTTATTTAGAACTTAACTTCTAAACAAAAGTATATTATTAAAAATTTTAATAATAACAGTCTTCACCATTCTAAAGCTCAATAATAAATACAACATTTATCAAAAAGTGAATTAATTTGCCAGCATTTTTATAAATGAAAAATATTCTGGAATATAAAATTGAAATTAACAATTTTAAAATGAAATAAAATATGTTATGCATTTTAAATAAAAATATTTTTAAGAAGATTTTACTTTTAATTTTTTGAAATGTAAATGATTTTCTTATAAAAAAAAAATAATATAAATATTTAAAATTATTATATATATAATAAATATAATTAAATATATATATTTATAATTAATATTTTTTTTAATTTTATATATAAAAATATAATTAAATTATATTATTATTATTATTTTTATATTTATATTTTTTGAATTTATCTATTTTTATTTATTTTATTATATATATTTTTTTTATACTCATTAATATATTTTTTTAATTTTAACTTAAAATAAAATAATATTATTTCATATAAATACAAATTTATAGTAATTAAAAAAATATTTTTTGATTATACCTTATTTTTATATGAATTAATTAATTTAATATGCATTTGTGAAATATAATTATTTTAATATAATTTTTTATAAAATTCTATCACATTTTTAAAATCTATATATCATTAATAATGTGCTCTTTTTTTTTCATGCTTCTTAAGAATATCTAAAAGTTACAAATCTTAAAAACATTCAATAAAGAATCCAATTAATTTTATATGAGCACTTAAATCGATGACCTTACAATTATTAATCCATTTATATATTTATTCTGTTAAATAATATTTAAAAATAGGTCCATAATTATGATGTTAAATAACTAAACATATACTATAATGATTTAAGTTTTTTTAACAAATATATCTTTTAAACTTTTTTCTTATTGTATCAAGATCATCTTCATGCAAATTGTTTTCTTTTTAATATATATTATATAATTTAGGTATATATTCTTAATCTTCCTGATTATAGATTTAAAATTTTTTATCACTCATAAAATAAATAAATGCATTCATAATATTTTTTACAACATTTTTTTTATTACAATTTTTAATTGAGTCTATATATGTACCTAAATAATTCTCTTTTTATTAATTTGTTGTGTTATTTTATATTTAAAAAAAATTTTCAGTTTTTTATTATTTTTATAAATTTTATTAAGTCTAATGATCAGTTTTTTCTATTATATCCAAATTTTTAATACTTTATATTTAATATTCCTCTAATTATAATTATTATTCGTATTATTATTAAAGTTATTATTATATTTATTATTCTTATTATATTTAATTTTCATATATAAGTTATTAATTTTATTAATCATATTCAAAATTATTTTTTTATAAAGATATATCTAAATTTTAAGAAAATTATGAATTGGAAAAATTATAAGTATTTTTTATAAAGGAAAAATTATGGAATATTTTCTAAGTTTGTAGAAAAGGACTAATTTTCATAGTCATTATTATTATAATAAGTTTAAATTTAATTTTTTAAAAATTATAATTACTTTTATTAAAAATTATACTATTATTATTGTAAGTTTAATTTAAATTGTTTAAATTATTATAATGACTATTGTTAAAATTATTATTATTATTATTATTATTATTATTATTATTATTATTTAAAATTAATTATTTTTAATTTTTAATTTTTTTTTCATTTGAGTTTATTTAAATTTAATTATTACTATTTTTTTATTAGTTATAGAATTAATTATTATCGTATTAAAAATTATTGTTATTAATATTTTAAGATTGTTAAATTTCTTTAATTTTTAAGTTATTTTTAAGATTTTTATTTTATAATTAATTAAAATTTAAATAATTTTAAACATTTTAATCAAACTAATTTTATTATTAATTTATATGCTATTAATTCTATGTATTAATTTCATAATCTATTATGTCTAATTATTATTAATTATTATTACATTATAAACTTAATTATTCATTATATTAAAGTGTAGCTATTAATTAATTATTTTATTAATGTAATTAATTTTATAATTATTATTATTATTATAATATTATTATTATTATTATTATTATTATTATTATTATAATTTTTAATGTATTTAATAATAATTGTTATTTTATTCTTAATTTTTAATATTAAATTAAATTTGATTTTATTATTATTTGTCTTATTATATATTCATTTTTTATATTTCTGTTTATATATCATATATATCATTTTCTTCATCTATATTTTACAAGTTTTAGTTATTTATTATATTTTCTTGAAGTTTATTTTTTTATATTTATTCATATAATTATTCATTCTATTATAATATATCATTTTTTTTTATATCTTCCTATTCATTTTTCATTTCTAAAATCTGAATCTATTTTTTATTTAAATTCAAATTTGAATTCATAATTTTTAAAAATTGTTTTACGTTTTAATTAATTTATTCTTTTAATATGTTATTGTTTTCCTATACATTTTTAATTTATTGTATAATATCTTATTGTGCTTCTTTAAATTAATAATTTTATATGAATTAATTATTCATATATTATAAATTATTTTCACTTTCATTTTATTCATAAATAGTTTTACTATCTTCATATCCAATATATTAATTTAAAGTAGTTTTTTTAAATTATTCTAAATTAGTCTCATTTGTAAATTTTAAAATATCATTATTTTCAAAAATTTAAGACTATTATTACATAGATTATATGTTTTCATTTTCTTAATAATCATAATCATTTTCAGCTTTAATTATATTATTAAACTTTGAAAAATCATTATTATAATCTTATTATTGTTATATAATTTATATCTATTTTAAAATAAGAATTATATATGTTTTTTTTTTTTATTTTTATTTTTTACGGATTCATTGTTATCTTATTCAACTAATAAATCATATTTTTCTAAATCTTATTCACTATTAAAAAATGGACTACTGTTGTTTATTAATAAAAGTTTTAAAAATTCGTCTTATGATTACATATTTAATTTTATTAATTTTAGTTTTGTTTTAAAGATTAATAAGATTTAATATATACAAATAAATGAGTATATTTTTATTTTTATAGATAAATTTTATAATTAATCGAGGAGGTAAATTAATTGATTTTGTAATGGTATATTTAACTATATAATATGAATGCTTTATTAAAAAATAATTGAAAAAAATTTAAAATTAAAATAATATATAAAATAATTATTAAATATATATATTTTAAAATTTCATGATATTTTTTAATTTATATAAATTGCTTTTAAAAATTATATAAATTGATTAAATAATTTAATATGTCATTACTTTTTATTTAAATCTATTTAAATTTTTTTAATAATTTAAACATTTTATAATTAGTAGAAAATGGATATATTTAATTATAAATATGGATTATATATTATATATGAAGCTTTTTTAATAATAAATAAAATAAAAAAATCATTTTTTAATTTATTTATATTTAAATTATTTATAATAGTAAATATTTTTATATAAAAAAAAAAAAAATAATAATAAATATATTAAATATAAAAAAAAAAATATTATTAAAATATTTTAAACAAAAAAATATAAAATGTAATATTAAAGTACCTAATTTAAAAATAATAATGAAATGTAATTAGATTATATAAACAAATACAATAATTCTATAAATAATACGCAAAATAAAAACTATGAATAAGTGTTTAATGAATATGATAATATGAAAATTACTTAATTACATTGTAAAAAGGAAAGTTAAGCCTATATAGGGGCTATGAATGCTTTAGAAAAACGAATAAATGAATTAAATTGTGTATTTTTATAAAAAGAGGAAGAATTATTATTATTAAAAAACGAAAAACAGAATTTTCGTAAAAACTGGAATAAGAAGAAATCGAATTGTTATAATAATTAAATTTTTATAAAATAAAATTAGAAGAAAGTGATAAGGATAGGGAATATTTATAAAATCAAATAAAATAGGAAAGTTCTAAAAAAGATAAATATTTTTAGACAATTTAGATTAATTTGTAATAAATTTTTAGTGAATTAAATTATTTAAAAACCGAAGAAAATTAATTAAAAGAAGCAATTATTAACAATGAATTAGAAAAAAAAATGCTAATATAATAAAAAGATAATTAAATAATATTTTTGGGAGAAATAGTGGACAAAATAGGATAAATTTAGGTCGAAGAAAGGAAAATTAACGAAGAAAAAGATGAAAAAGATAAAATTTTGTAAAAAGAAGTAAGAATAAGGGAAGATATATAAAATAAATATGAAGAAATATAATATAAAGTATAGAAAACAAAAGAAAATTATAAAAATGAATTATAAATTTTCTCAGAAGAAATTAATAAGAATGAAACTGAAATATAAAATAAAATTCTTAGTTTAGAAAATAATATTACTTTTTTATAAAAATAAATAGAATAAAATAAAGACGAAATAGATAATAAAAAAATATAAATAGAATAAATTAAAGAAAACTTCTTATTAAAATAAAAAAAATGGGAAGATGAAAAAAAAATACTTCATGAATAAAATCTTTATTAAATAGAAAATATTTAAATAATAGAATCTAAAAAAATAAACTATAATTTAGAAAATACAAAAAAATTTGAATTTATATAAGATTATGAAGATTTACTTAAATAAATTATTGAATATGAAAAAGAGAGTTAGAATCTAAATAATTAATTTCAGGATATTATGAATCAAGTAATTATTTATTTTATTATTATTATAAACTTATAGAATATTTTATTATATATATATATATATATATATTTAATTCATTTATATAATTTTTTATTTAAATATTGTTTAGAATTGTGATAATTCAAAAAAAAAAAAAGAAAAAAGAGCTAATTTAATAGAATTAAATTAAAAAATAAAAAAAAATAATATAAAATTGTATAATTTAAAAAAAAAGAATAATAATATATAAATTAAATGTATTAAAATATTTGATATGTATTACTAGTTAAAGATAAACAATATATATATATATATATATATATATATATATATATATATATATATATATATATATCTTAATATAATTTAATTTTTTTTTATATTTATTTTTATCTTTATTAAAATACATATTAAAATTTTTTTTTTTTATATATTAATATTTATTTAAACTATTAATAAGATAAGTTTAACTTTTATGTAAAAAAATAATGTTTATATATTTTTATTAAAAATAAATTATTTTTTCTAATTTTTAATATTAATTATTAATATAAATAATAGAAAAAAGTAATAAAAAATATATTTAAGTATAAAAAATCTAATTTTTATTCATAAATTATATTATATTATATATTTATATATTATTATTTTTTTAAAAAATTATTATATAAATTAAAAAATTATATAATAGAATAAAAAAATGCAAGGGTTACCTTAATAACCGATATTTAAAATCGATAATTCTTAAATAAAAGCCGAAACTTTATCTCTAATTGACCGAGGAAAAAGATTACTAAATCAAGGAGAAACAATTTAAGAAAAAGAAGAAGGTCTTTAATTATATTTACAAGGATTAAGAAAATTATAGCTATGGATAGGAAGTAAATAATATCTATATATATATACTCTTAAATTAAATTAAACTTAAAAAAATAATTAGGAGAAACAGATCCTGCATTAGTCCAAAGTCTAACTCAAACCTACCAAAACAGTATAAAATCAATCGAATAAAAAATGTAATTACTAGAAGATTAAAAAAAAAACTTAAACAAACCCTAACAAATAGCTGCCTTAGGAGGTGAAAAGAAGTAAAAACTTAAAAAAAAAAAAAAACGCACAAATAAATAAATAGTAATTCAAATGGAAAAGATGAAAACTCTAAATTCAAAGACACTCTATCTGAAGCTATAGTAACAGAAAAGCCCAATATAAAATGGGATGATATAGCCGGTTTACACAAAGCAAAAGAAGCACTAAAAGAAGCCGTTATATTGCCTATTAAATTCCCTTAAATATTCGAAGGGGCTAGAAAGCCTTGGAAAGGTATTCTTCTATATGGACCTCCTGGTACTGGTAAAACTTATTTAGCTAAAGCATGTGCTACGGAAGTCGAAAGTACTTTTTTTTCAGTTTCTTCAGCTGATTTAGTTAGTAAATATGTAGGAGAATCTGAAAAGTAAATATTTTTTATTTTTAATAAAAATATTTATATATCAATATTATAATTAGATTGATAAAATCACTTTTTTAACTTGCTAGAGAAAAATAACCATCGATTATTTTTATTGATGAAATCGATAGTTTATGTTCCAATAGATCTGATGGAGAAAATGAAGCTTCAAGGAGAGTAAAAACGGAATTCTTAGTATAAATGGAAGGAGTAGGTCATTAAGATAAGGGTGTACTTGTTTTAGGGGCTACTAATATTCCCTGGGGACTAGATCCTGCTGTTAGAAGAAGATTTGAGAAAAGAATTTACATTCCATTACCTGATGAGGGTGCAAGATAATTTATGTTGAAGCATTATTTGAAGAAAACGCCTCATAACATTAATGATGAATAATTTTAATAATTCGCTAAAAATACTGAAGGATGTTCTGGGGCTGATATTTCGATTTTAATAAGAGATGCAGTTATTGAACCAGTTAGAAAACTCTAATAGGCAAAAAAATTTAAGAAAATAGGAGATAAATTCATGCCAGTAAATGATAATGAAAGTGGTAGTGATATTGTGGAAATGAATTATATGTAATTAACTTAAAATAATTTATTTTTGCCAGATATTTGCTATTAAGATGTACTTTAAGCAGTTAAAAAAACTAAACCTTCCGTCGGATAAGATTAGTTGAAAGATTATGAAAATTTTACAAACTAATTTGGGTAAGATGGTTGAATATTATGATTATTTTACGAAATATATAAATATATATATATTTTTTTTTTGTAGTTATTTTATTTAATATAAAAATAATATAATAGATATTTTTTTTTAAAATAATAATAATATAAAACAAATAATTAAAAAGAATATTATTAATATATATGATATATATAAAAATAAATATATATATATATATATATATATATATATATATATTTATATATATATTTGTTTTTAGAGAATATCAACATAATATTACAGTTTATAATATTTTTAATTAATTTTAGAAAAAATAAATAATAAAAAATTTTTATATATGTTTAAAATACATTATTTAAAAATATCATTAATCATGAGAATAAAATTAAAATACAAAGTAATTTATTATCTATCACTAGAATTAGTTTTATTTATATTTAAAATCACTTCAAAATTCATATCTTTATTTATTTTCTTTTTAAAAAACATCTCTAATTTAGATTTTATTATAACTAAATTAAATATCTAAGATAAACACTAGTTTTAAATGCTTTTTCTCTATAAATATATGCTATAATTTATGTATAATACCATTTTTTATTTCCCCCAACAATAATTTATTTTATTTTTTTTAAATAAAAAAACATAAAATTTTTTGTTTTGTCTTCTAAAAACATTATTTTAATAAACTTTTTCATATTTTTTATTAAATAATATTCAGTAATATCTAACACTTTTCAAACTTTTTTAAATGATAGTCCTTTAATTTATTCTTTCAATTTTTATTTTTTTAGAAATAAAAAAAAATATTTAATTCAATTTTTTTTTTTCCCCCCCCCCTCCCCCCTCCCTACCGTATTTAACGGCTTTTTTTAAAACAATCTCTTTAGTTATTTTACTTAATTTTATTAAGTAAATTTTATAAGTCTATTCTCATTTAAATAATTCTTCAAATAATACAATTTAAATTACTTCAATCATCCTTTCTTAATTTCTTTTAAAAGGAGGAATTTGATTAATTTTTTAATTAGTTTAGTTTAAAAAACTCATATTAATCTCCTAATGATAAACTTTTTGATATATTCAGTACTAATTTATTCAAGAAACAATCTTCCGTTTCGACCTTTTTAAGAAAAATTATAAGCAATATTATTTTCGTTTTTTTTGTTTTGTTTTTATAGACTTTTTATTTTAATATTTACTTTAATATATATTTTTTATTTATTTTAGCTTTTAGCGCCAATAATAAAATCATAAAAAAGTTAATTTTAGATATAATATTAATTATTTTATAGAAAACAAATAAATATAAACAAATTATTTATAAAAATGGAATATTTTTAAAGTTAGCATAATGTATTTTATAACTAATCGATAAAAAAAAAAAAAATTAATTAATTATTATATAAATAAGGATATAATTATATATAAATAATAATACTCTAATTAAAATGATTTATAAGAGTATATTTAATTATATTGTTTGTTATCAACCTAAAAATATAAGGAATAAAAACATTTTAAAAGAAATCAAAAAATGTATAATAACAATAGAAGATGATGATTTCAAAGATATTGATAATCTTTAAAAGAAAATAAAGGAAGATTATATTATAAATCTTTAAATAAAGTAATTAAATTTATTATTATTAATTAATTTTTTTATTTTATTTATAAGATTATTAGTTTTATCTTCTTTTTCAATTTATTATTTTTTAGTCATTAATTTTTTTTTTTATTGTTTTAAACTTTTTTTTAAAATAAATTTATTAAACTTTTAAAATTTATAAAGATATATATATATATATATATATATATATATATATATATATATATATATATGTTTTAATATTTTTATATTTATAAATAGGATTCATAATATTATTTTTATAGAATAATTTTTGAAACTATTTCATTACAAACTTTCAAATGTTAAATTTTTACATATAAACTTTATGTAATTTATATATTATTATTTATTTACAAATATTATTTAAATAAAAGAAACGAATAAAATTTGCGCTATCCATAAATTTTAAGTAAGATTATTTCTTTATGCTATAACATAGAATTTATAACTTTGAATTTGGAGTTATTTTAAATATTTAATAGAAATATTAAATTCACTAATATTAATTAATTAGATAAACAAGCCATTCTTAATAATAAACAAAATATTTATTTTAAACATTCAATTAATGTAAAAGTTTGTAATCAATAGAACTTATAACACAGTATAAATATATTAAAAACTAATTTATACTAAACAAATTGATTTTTTTATATAAATTAAGTGAAAATAGGTTAAAAGATTAAGATTTTGATGCTTTATCTTATTGTCTTTAATAAAATAATAAACTTACGCATTTTAGATTACATACAACGTAATTGATATAAAATATATAATTATATAAATTTTCTATTAAATAAAAACAAACAAATAACAATTTCACGTTTTTTTAATATAAAATTATATATAAATATATATATATATATATATATATATATATATATATATATATTTATATATTTTTGTTTAGATAATTATAAACTTTATAACAAATTTAAATTAATGATATTTGCTTTCTTTATTTAAATAGACTATTAAGAAATCAATACTATCTTATTGAAATAGATTTCGATTTAAGGTATTTATATTGTTAATAAAATAATTATATATTTATTTATAGGCATAATTTAATAATTACAGACAAAGGAATGTAATATTTTGCCGACTCAATAAGAAATTCATTAAAGATAAGAAAATTTAAATTAAATTTAAAGTAAATATTTATTTTTATGTTACTATTATAAATAGTTAATAATTTATTTAGTTATAATTCTAACTTGACTGATATTACATTGTAAGCTTTAAGTTAAAAAATGTAAAAAATGAGAGAAATTAGAAAATTTAAATTAAATTTTGGGTAAAAATAAAAAAGTTATTATTATTTATTTTTAATAGCAATAATAATTAATTTACTGATAATGGAATTAAATAAATTGGTTTAATTTTATCTTAAAATTAATTATTAGAAAATTTGGCTTTAATTTTCGGAAATTCTCAAAAAGAAATAATGTAATTATAATAATTTTTTATTATATATTTATTATTAATTAGATTATAAAATTCCAATTTTACATACTATGGAATTTAATAAATATTTGAATTAATAAAAAATAATAAGCAAATAAATAAATTAATAATAGATTTTACATAAAATAAATAAATGTAATTTAAGCTTTTCTATATTAAATATTCATATTATTCTACTAAATGCTTAAAATATCAAATAATATATTTTTTAAAAACTTTATTTTATAATTTACATTTTTAAGTCCTTGCTTTTATCTAAATAATAATATAATTAAATTTAAATTTGAATAATATTTATTACTTGGTATTAATTAATTTTGTTTTGAAATAAATCTTATGTATTAAATTATTATATTATTAATTTCTTTTTATTTGTTTTTTTTTTTATATATATATATAAAAAACAAATTAATTATTTTAGTCCTCAATAAAGTTTATAAGAAAATATAATTTAAGGCAATTTTATAAAGTTAATTAATTAATATCTTAAAATTTAAAAGCTTATTATAGACTTTAAGTAAAATAATATATAAAATATTTAATTTATTAGAAAAAAATTAACAATACATATATACTACTTTTTACATTGTTTTTTTTTTTTTGTAATCTTTTTTTAAAAAAAACCTAAAATAAAATCAAAAAATTAAATAAAGGCAAAAATTTTTTTTTTGCCTTTT
>NW_004086392.1:0-3165 GCF_000220395.1 Ichthyophthirius multifiliis | reverse complement strand
TTATATTTAATAAAAAAATTTGATTAAAAATATATATATTTTTTTAATAAAAAGTAAAATCTAAAATATTTATAAACTCTAAAGAATTTTTAATTATATATTTATTAAAAGTAATTAATATTAAATATAAATTAAAATTTGAGAACATTATTAACATAATATTAAAAAGAAAAAAGAAAAAATACAAAATAAATATAAAAATATATATATATAGTATAAAAAATAATAATAAATTAAAATTTAAATATAAATATAAAAAAAATATATTAATTAATAATAAAAAATATTAAATATAATTATAATATTTAAAATATGTAAAAATAGAAATATAAATAATATATTAGAAAATTAATATTTAAAAATAAAATTAAATGAATGAGTAAAATTAAAAAAATATTAAATATTTTTAGTAGTTATCAAATTAATATATAAATATATATATATAAAAAAATACATATTAATAAAATATATATATGATTATCTATTTATATATATATTTTAAATTTATATATATTTTATTATTTTATTTTTATATTTATATTTTTTTATATATACATATATATTTTATTATTTTTTTATTAATAAATTATTATAATGAAAAAATATTATTTTACGAAATATTAATTTTTATATATAAAAATATTTTAAAATATATTTTTTTTTTTTATAATTTATAAAAATAATTATTTTATATTATTTTATTGTAATAATGTATATTTTTTTATTTTTTATATTATAAACTTAATAATTTAATTTGATATTTTTTTTTAATAATTAAATACTAACTTATATTTTTTATTATTTAATTATAAAATATTTTTTATTTTAACATTTGATTTTATAATATTCTACTCAAATAGGTTTATCACTAGAACAATCTACTCCATAGAATCCTTTAAGACAAATACATTTATTATTTAAGCATATTCCATTAGCACTACAGAAATTCTGACATATTTTTTTAAACCCACAAAATTCTTGTATATTTTCTGGGCATTAAATATATCCAAGATAATTATATAATGTTTTTTATTCTAAATTTTTTGTACAAATTATTTAAAATTAATCTACTTTTATAGTTAATTATTATCCATTAGGATTACATTCATATTAATAGCAATTTCCCTAGACTTTTTAAGGTTTTTTATATTTTTTAACAATTAAAGTTCCGTTAAAACATTTCGAATCAGTACCAAATTTAGTTCCATTTTATTTTCTATAAGTATCTGTGTTAAATTCACTATTAACATCCCAACATTTTCCATTTCTGTAGGCAAATAAATTATTGCAATCAGAATCATTATATGAATCAATTCTACAATTAGAAAATCCGTGGTGGTAAAAATCACATAAACCAACGTCAGTTTTAGGATTACAATATTCTCTAAAAGCAGTATCACATTTACGCATGACGTATTCACAGCCTTTTCCTTTTCCATAAAACATTTATTCTTCCATAGAGGCGTTAATTTCTGCATAGTAACCTGTGTCTCTTAGAAGATTCGTTGTAAAACCACTAAAATGGGCCTAAGTAATTGATGTAGATGTACTCATGTATTCGTTTTGAATGATTGTGTTTGGCCAATGAGAAATTTGAGAACCTTTGCCTCCTAAATGTTAAAGAGGCATACCTTCTAAGAGAGGACAATTAAAATAATCTCGAGCAAACCTTAAAACGTTAGGAGTTTTGAGCAATACAGTATCAACTCCCTTTATTTTTGTTGTAACAAAAGCATGAGTAGTTTCCTTAGGAAGTATCCATTTAGGTATATCTTTTTCGCTAAAACCTAATATATGAGTAATTTCATGGATAACTGCTTCCATTAAATCTTCAAATTCAATTAAAGCATTTTCTTTGAATTATGGCATTTTTTCTAAATTAAAGATAATTGAACCATGAGTAGGTCCTATACCTGTTACATGTTAACACTATAATGCAAAGGCCAAATAATCTATATCTTTTTCCATTTTATATGATACATATAAATGTAAATCAGAATTTTTTCCTTTAGTTTTATCTTTTGGAGGAATGGTAACTATTCCACATTTATCATTTTTAATTTTCATATTAGATTCAGATCTAGGGATTATTTTTATTAAATGAGTAAAATATTATATTGCCAATTTTATGGCTTTCTCGCATAAATCAGTAAGTTTTTTATAGGATTAATTTAATTATTAAAAAGAAGACATGTCGTAAGATATTAACATATTACGTGGGGATTTTTTATTTAAATTACGGGCATCTTAAGATTCAAAATCAGGTGTAATTTATTCTATTTAATATAATTTTTACATTTAATCATGGACACATTAGTGGTTGAGTACTTTTAAACCAAAAATAAATGATATTAATAATAAGATTATTATGTGTTTTTTCATTTATTTTATTATATTATTATAAATTATTTGTTAATATTTTATTTTAATATAGTTTTTTAATTAATAGCAAAATTAAGTATTCATTGATAAAAATGAGTTTATTTTAATAAAAATATATTATTTTTATATATATGTATGAATTATATAATGAATAAGAATATGGAAAAAAATAGACTTATAAAAATACTATTTATGTAAATTAAGATAAAACTAAATAAATATAAAAATTAATAAAAATAAAACATTAGTAAAAATTTAAAGAGAATAAATATAAAAATAAATTAACTATCAAATAAAAAAAAAATTAAAAAAAAAATTATATAAAACAAATATAATTATAAATATATAAAAAATAAATATATATATTTAAATATAATTTTACATATATTTATAAATATATTTTTATTATTTTTTTGTTTTCATTAATTTTATAAGATACATAACTTTACATATATTTATAAATATATTTTTATTATTTTTTTTGTTTTCATTAATTTTATAAGATACATAACTTTTTGCATTTTACTCATATTTAAATATAATTTAATTTTATAATTCTTTCTAAAAATTAAATCTTACTATTTTTATTATATTTTATCTTTATATAATCTATAATTTTTATCTAAAATAATTTTTTATCAATATAATAAATATTTACTAAATTTATTAATTATATTGCTTGCATCTTTTTTTAATTTATTTTAAACAACTTATCCAACTAATTCCACAGTTTAGTTATTATCTTATTTTTTTTGATTAATTAGAAACATTATAATAATAAAT
>NW_004086393.1:0-33877 GCF_000220395.1 Ichthyophthirius multifiliis | reverse complement strand
ACATAAAAAAACTTAATTTATTTCTCATTAATAAACTATATAATTTTTATTTATACTTTTTTAAACATATAATAAAAATACAATAAAATAAATAGTTATTATTTAATTTCAAAAAAATAAAAAAGAATTCTATTTAAATTTATAAATATAAAATTAAATTCATTTATATTATTATAAAAATTTTATATTTAATAGTTAAAATAAAGAAAAATTAAATAAAGGTTTAAATTTAAATGTATAATAAAAAATAATATTTATATATATAAAAAGTTTAAAAAATAAATTATAAATAAATGTATAATTAAAAAAATTTATAAATAAAAAAAAACATATATTTATATATTATATATATTATTAATATTTATTTATATATTTATAATTTTATATAAATATTTTTTATATATATTTTTTCAATTATCTATCTTTAATATTTAATTTATTTATTTTTTGAAATAATACATATATATTTTTTTTTAATTAGAAGAATATATATAATTTTCTTTTGTATTAAATTTTATCTTTATATTAAAATACTTTAAATATATATACAAAAATTCTTTTTATATTTTCTTTTTTATTTATATATACTTTTACATAATATTGATTTTAATTATATACATTTTTTTTATTTTATGGATTTTTTAATATTTTTACAATTTCCTATATTAAATAGTTCATATAACATAAAATCATATTTTTTATATTTTACTTTATCAATCTTTTCTTTAAATCTATATTTTTTTTTTATTTTAATCATATATTATATTTATATTTTCTCTAAAATCTTTTTCTTATTTCTTTTTGTATTCTTTTGTATTATTTTTATATATATTCATATTTTTTATATTATATTTTTATACATTACTTAATTATATTTATTTTAATTTTTTAATTTTTTTATTTATAAAATTATTCTGTTTATATTTTTAATATTATTTTTATTAAGAATTAAAGAAATATTCTATTAAAAAAATAAAAACATTAATAATAATAATTAACTTAAAAAAAATTATATACTATATTATATTCAATTTAATTTAATGAAATATTAAACATCTTAATCATTAAAAAATTAACTATATTTCACTTATTTTATAAACTCTTTTTATAAATCGTCCTAAATATATTATTTTACTTCTTAAAAAACCTTTACTAGACACACAATAACATTTAAAACTGAATCTTTACTTAAATTTATAAAAATATACCTAAAAGCTTCATTCATATCTTATTAATTAAGGAAGCTTTAAATAAAACTTAATGACTATATAGCACTATTTCTAAAAATATAATTTTAACAAAAACATAATTCTTAAATACATTCTAAATATAAAATTTTATGTTCTTCATAATCTCTCAAAAACTTAAAATTTTACCAATTTTATACTCTAATAGGTTAATAATGATCAAAAAGGAATTCTTTTATATATTTAAAGTAATTTTTCTTTGTTTTTTCACAAAAAACTGCTATTTAAGGTATTTATTTTACAAAACAAAGTCTTAATTTCCATTATTTTTCAATAAAAACATCCTCAAAAAATTCCTTTAAAATCTTTTCAGTTTCACAAACCTTTAAAAATTCAGAAATTTGTTCGAAAATCTCAAATTTCACCTCGAAAATTTCCTCCTCCTTTAAAAAATTTCTCAAACATGAAAAAAGTACAATTTCTTTCTAATTTTCTTCCACATATTTATCTAAAAATACACTTAAAATCTTAGCAAAACCAAGCCTAACATTCGAGCTTTAATCCGTAGATAAAATTGAGGCTATTTTTGTAAAAAAATGCCCTTATTATTAAAAATTAAGGACTTATTTTAATACTTAAATAGCTGTATATCTTACTTCTTATTCGGGATCTCTAATTATTTTTTCGAAAAGGTCTATTATTTCCTTCTCGGAAACTTCAGAAGGTACTAGAAATTCAAATAGAGGTATAATAATATAGCCTATAGCCGTTTTTACTTTCCAGTTTTTCAATTTGAAGTTAAAAACGAGATCTTTGAAATAATAAATAAGATTTTTTTTTTTAATTTTTAATGAAAAAGACGTAAAAAAAAAGGAGAAATTTAAATGGCTTTCGATTTTACAGAATCATTTTCGTCTTGTAAAAAACATTAATAAAATAGGAAAATTTAATCATTTTTTTCCACAAAAATATGACTTATTTTTTATAGGTTTTCACATAAATTTCTCCTTACAATTTAAGCTTAATCTTTTGCTAATTCTTCAATTATTTAAAATAAAAAATTCTTATTTAAAACTGCTTTTTCGATTCTTTAGCTAAAATTGGATATTATATATATTATACAAATTTTATTGGGAATATTTTCCCATTTATAAGTTTATTTTATTGAATTATATAAGTATTCGAAATATACTTTTTTTTTAAATATTTCATTTTTTAGGCTAATTTTATTTTTTATTTACTTTATGTTTCATTATTTTCTGATATTTAGATTAATATATCTATTCCTTTTTGTCTTACTTAAGGTTCTTCTAATGAAATTATTAATTCTAAAGGTGTTATTAACAAATGATGATCTTCTTATTTTAATTAAGTGGATATATATAATATTTTCTCGCTTAATAATTTTAAAAATTCATCATCATTTTCATGATCTTATATTGTTTCGGTAATAAAAGGAATTAATTAATTTTTTATTTATTAAAAATCTATTTTTTATATTTATTTGTTTATTACTTTTTTAAAATTAAAACCTAAATTTGAGGTTATATTTGGAAGCCTTTAAACTGCGTTTATTTTTAAATTTGGATCTTCAGATTTTAAGTCTTATAAATATTATTAAATAGGAAATTCATCATTAAAAATCATTTTTTTTTGTAAATTATATAAAAATTTAATAATATTTTATTTTTTTTAGTAAAAAATATTTTAAAAAAAAAAAAAAAAAAAAAATTAAAATTAAAAAAGGATCAAAAAATAAAAAAGATAAAAAAAGAAAATACATAATTAAAAAAAAAAAAGAATTAAAAAAAAAAAATATCAAAATAAGAAAAAAAAAAAAAAAAAAAAAAAAAAAAAATGGCTGAAGTAAAAAAATAAGAAAAGAATATTAAAAAATTCACTTTTAGAGGAAAAAGTTTAGAAGAATTATAACATTTAGCTTAAGGATCAAGCAAAGAAAAGTTAATTTCCGACGAATTAGCTTAACTTTTCGATGCCAAAACCAGAAGAAGAGTCAAAAGAGGACTTTCTGAAAAATATGCTAAATTTGTCATGAAAGTTAGAAAATCAAAACAAAAATGCCCTGCAGGTGAAAAACCTTAACCAGTTAAAACACATTACAGATCTATGATTGTTAGTAAATAATATATATAATATTTTTTTATCTTTAAAAACAAAAAATAAATAATAGTCCCTGATTTAGTAGGAGGTATTATAGGTGTTTATAATGGAAAATCATTTGTGAATGTCGAAATTAAATTTGATATGATTGGAAAATATCTCGCTGAATTTGCTATGACTTATAAACCTACTTCTCATGGTAAATCTGCTGCTGGTGCCTCTAAGAAAGATTGAAAATATTTCTTTTATTTATTTATTTATTAAAAACAAAAATAAAAATAAAAAAAAAGATTATTTTTTTAATAAAGCGTATGTTAGTTTTTTTATTTTTTTATAGGTCTTTTTGTTTTTTGTTTATTATTTAAATTTTTTTAGAAAAAAAAAAATGGAATTATTAATCATTTTTATTTATTTATTTTTATTAATAATTTTTTTTTAAATAAAATGTACTTTTATCTCTTTATTAAAATAATATATTCTTAAAATATTAGACAAATAAAGAAAAAACGTTATAAATAATTAATATTTTAATTAAAAAAAATTCAATATATAATATCTTTAATGTTTCCTGTTTATTAATAATTATGAGAATAATGATATTTTCTATAATGTAAAATTTATAAAAATTATATTCAAAAAAAAAATACTTTCTTAAATAAGATTCATCAAATTAATATTTTTAACCTTAAAAAATATCACTTTTACCATATACATTAATATTTTTATTTTATTATTTAAACAAACTTAAGTTTAATATTTAAGGCTTTCCATCGTCTTTATAAAAACTATTACTAATTAAATTATAATTAAATTAATCTTATTAATATTAATTATCGTAAAATGGTGATACATTATTATTTATTATATTATTTTCTTTTAATTGAATTTTTAAAAGAGGACTATTATTATCTATTATATATATTTATATATATATATATATATATATATATATATATATATATATATATATATATATATATATATTTAAATAGATATTTTTTTTTTTATATATTATTTATATTTTATAATTAAAAAATTCTATAAAAAAATTTTAAATATACTTTAAAAATCTTCTTCTTATTATTATTTCAATGAAACTGGTTATTAAAGGACTAAATTATTTTAAATTTATTCATATTTTTTGTTAATATTTTTTTTTTAATCATTATTATAATTTTAAATAAAATTATTTAATGACGAATAATCTTATTATTTTTAATATATTTATTAATCATCAATTTAATTTATAAATTGACGATTTTTACAAATTTAATTTTTTTATAAATTAGAAGAATATTAATCATTTGTTACTTATCCTTTATTTAATATGTTACTATTATTATATTCACTTCTAATTTAATCATTTTATTCAATATCCTAATTAGATTATTAATAAGAAATGATTTTCGGATTCTATTAAATATCTTAGTTGACAAAATATTTTGATTCATTGTATTTGTCATATTAAGAATATATAGGTTGATTTTAAATATTTAAAAATTCTTTATCATTATTTAATTATTGTGATTATAACATATTTTGTTAATATTATTATTTTTAATCGATTATAGATTAATAATAATTTTTTAAAGTAGATTAATAATTTGATGTATGTTAAGATTACAAATATTAATTATTTGATTATAAAGGCATTTAAAAAAATTAAGATTTTTCATTATAATATTATTATTATTATTATTATTATTATTATTATTATTATTATTTTTACAATATTTCATTTTCTTATGTATAATTTATCTAATTTTAATTATATTATTATATATCATTTTATAATTCATTTGTTTTTTATATTTATATTTATTTATAGTTTTCTTCTTTCAAATTATTTATTCTTTTATTATTATTATTATTATTATCATAATTATTATCATAATTATAATCATTTTTTTTATTATCATTATTTTTATCATTATTTGTGTTATTATTAATGTTATTATTATTTTAATTTCTTTTTCTAATTTTTTTTTTCATTAATTAATAAAATAAAAATTTTATTTTTTTATTAGTAATTTATATACGTTTAATTTTTATTATCAAAATAAGTATATAATTCATGTATTCTTTTTTTTGGTTATGCGCCTTTTATTATTTTATATATTTTATTTATTTTTAATTACCTTATATATCTTCTGTATAAAGAATTTTAGACTAAATATCTTTTATCCATGGTTTGTTTGGAGTAGCTTCTAATATATATTAATTACATTTTATTTTTATAATTATATTTGTTTTTTATTATATTACTATAAATGTCAAATGTTTTTAAAGAACGATCAAATTAATAAGGTGATTCCTACCTTTTTGTATTATCCATATATATTTTTATTAATTTATTTATTTTTTATTTTGAAAAAAAAGCATTATAACTATTTTTTTATTATAAAATAAAATTAAAATAATATTTTTATTGGTTATTTTTAAAAATAAAAAAAATACCAAATACATAATTAAATATTAAATATTTATCAATTAAAATATTTTAATATTAATTAAAAAATAAAATATTTAAATTATATAATCCCTTTTAACTAATATCCCATTCAGACAAATATACTAAAAAATCTTCTAAAAAATTCCAAACTTATTCATAGACTATTTAATATTACCTATTATTTCATAAAAACATTAAATGTAATGAATATTTTTTCTCGAATTCATTCATAGAAACTTATATTCGAAGATTACATCAATTTTTTAAACTAAAATAAAGAAAAGCTTTTAATATTTTTTAAAAAAACTACTTTAATATAGTCACCGAATTTTCCATTTGTTCATTTAACAAATCCTAACTAAAAATATATTAAAAGGACGATTCATCCTATTTTTTTAAAACCGCTAATTAAGGGATATTTGTCCTTTTAAAATTCAAAAAATAGTCACTTTTTTATAAAAAATAAGGGCTTGAAATGTCTAAATAAACGTATATTTTAACCCAAAAAACTTCTCTTTTTTTTTAATATAGAATTAATAATACATAAATTGTATTGAAATACTATATAGAACATTAGAAATTCAATATATTTAATATTTAAACATTTTAATATATACCATATAAATTTCGGTTCTTAATTATATATAAAATACTCATTTTGAATTTTATAAATACAAAATGTTTCCAAAATTTATTTTATTCTGATTTTTTGCAAATATTTTTTATATTTTTTAAAAATTAAATATTTCCATAAAATTCATTTTCCAAAAATTTATATTTTACTAAAAATTTTACAAACCTATTATTATTATTATTATTTAAACTTATTTTTTTTTAATAAAATCGAATTTATTTTAATAAATGAAAATCCTAAAAATAAATAAAAACACTCAAAAAAACAATTAAATTTAAATGTAAATATAATCATCAAAAAACATATAATATTTTTTTTAAACGAAAAAAAAAAACCAATTTAAAAATAAAAAAATATGTTCAGAAATTTATAATAACCGTAAAAAAAGTCTCCAATAAATATTAAAAAAGATCCTGAATTAGTCCCCATATTAAGTCCTCGCTTAAAAAACCCTTTAATAATTCCTCCTAGTGACCAACTACAAAATAACACCACCTCTTAATAAAATTTATAAGAAATAATTCAAATATTATAAAAGCCTTAAAATTTTTAAATAATATATACTCCCCACCAAAAGCCCAAAATTATAAACAACAGTAATATATTAATCCTACATGAATCCGAAGTAAAAAACTATCTAATTTAAAGTGCCTTATAAGGACTTTTATATATGGAGTAAAATAAATTAAAAGAAGCTATATAGCAATTAAGAAGCGCGGAAGTAATAATAGATTCCTATATGTAAAAATAAGGAAAAATAAAAAATAATATAATGCTTTGTATATTAATTAATTTAGGAATATGTTTCTATAGAGCAGGCTTGTTTGATAAGGCTTATTCCAGTTTTGAAAATTCTGATGTGAGGATAAAGTGTAAAATTTAATAGAAATTCAAATAAATTAAAAATTTCTAAAAAATATCAAAATTCATTTCCAATATAGAAAAAATTCTACCAAAAAATAGTTTAAGACTTTCTTTAAATTTATAAATGTGTATTCTTTTTAGCGAAATTGGAAAACATAATGATGCTTTAAAATATTCAAGGAAAAGTGCTAAAATATGTATTAATTTCATTTATGATTTGTTATTTGTTTATATTTTTAAGAGCGCTTAAGAAACTTTACAAGAAAATTTAAACCAGATTTTTCTCGAATAATCCTCCTTTGGTTTCTAGTCTTCTAGTAATTGCTCAATTGACAGTCTAAGTGAGGATTTTGGGGAAGATTAGTAAACATAAATAGATGATATGGAGAATATTTTGTAGAATGTACTGCCAGTATTGGCTTTTTTGGAAGATAATTTTAAAGATTTAAGAAACGAATTAGGTGAAAAAATTTTAAAGAAAAAGAAGATTTTAGTTTAATTAAAAAATAAATTATAATTTTTAAAAATAAATAATTAAATAAATATGAGCTACCTTTTGAAAAATATAAAAGAAGGAAGCTGGCTTTTAAATTCAAATATTTTAAATATATTACAAATGAAACCGATTTCAATATATGACATATAAGAATTCAAAAAGAAAAAAGAGATTTTCGATATAGATAATTTAATAAAAAGAATAGTATAATTAGCTGTTTGTTTCTATTGTATATCAACAGAAACTAGATATATAGAAGAATAATATCATAAAAAGCAAACTGATAATTCTCCAATTATATCCGATTCGTATTTTTGTATATTTAATTTTTAAATTTTAAATTTTATAAATTAAAAAAAAATTAAAACAGCGAATTCTGGCTTGCAAAAAGCCTAGAAATTGTATATACTTTAATTCCACATGATGCACCATTACTTTCATAAATAATAAATGTTTATTAAAGATTTCATGGAATAGAAAAATAAATAATAGTAATATATATATATAAATATATATAAAAATATGTATATATATATATATATATATTTTTTTATCCTTTTTATTTTTATATTAATTAATTATTATCTATTATATTTTATTAAATAATTAAAATAATTTTTTTTTTAAATATTATTTATAAAAAAATAAAGCCTGAAGAATATATTTTTCCTTTTAATGTCAAAATATTGAAAACAGCATTTGGTGTTAACTTAAGATAACAAGCTTAAAAAGCTTTCAAAAAGATTTTTTTTATACCGTTAATTAGAAGTAAACTATATAATATTTAAAAAAATTTAAATAACAATTAACAAAAAAGCTTAAATACCTTGTATTAACAACAATGTGTTATTAGAAAAAGAAATATTAAAAGAATATAATTAAATGAATACTGAAAAAAGTGAATAATTATAAATTCTTAATCAAAATAAAATAAAAGAAGAATAAGAAAATATAAATATATATTTTAATAAAAATACATCCTAAAGAAAAATATAATTATTAAAATAAAATTAATAAATTATAATAAATAAATACTAAAATATATAAAATAAAATTCAATAATAATAATAATAATAATAATAATAATAATAATAATAATAATAATAATAATAATAATAATAATTTTAATAAAAATAATAGCAATTTTAAATATAATTTTAAAAAAATTTAAAAATAAAACCCATTTTATTATTAAAATAAAATAATCATTTAAATTTTGAAATCCCAATTTCAAATATATAAAAAGCAAGATAAAATGTACAAAATAAATTAAAATCAAAAACTTTAAAAAACAATAATAATAATATAAACTCAACTAATAATAATTATTAAAATACTTTCAAAAATAATAAAAATAATTATCAATAAATATTAAATAATATTAAATAATTAGTTAAAAAGCAAAGACCCTCAAGTTCATCTTTAGGTTCTAAAGCAATTAAACAATATAATATATATAAGAAAACCTATTCTTTTCATTAGAATAACTAATTAAAGAAAAGAAGTCAAACATATTAAACTGAACCATTAAACAGTTTTTAAATAACTCATTTAAATATAGAAAAAACTTAGTATTCCCCTGATAATATACAAGGAAAACATTAAAAATAATTAACAAAGAAAAACTCTCATAATTTTTTGACTTCATTCAACTAATTTATTAATTCAAAAATTTAGAAAGAGAACAATTATTTAAAAAAAATTTAAAATAAAATTTTTTTGATGAAAACGAAGATTAATAGTAAAAAGGTTAAATTTATACACAAAGTACAAAACATTCTTAATAAAAGAATAAAATCAATATACTTTTTTGTAATAATAATGACTTTTTATTACCTTTTAGACATTAATCTGAATCCTAATACGTGTTACAAACTCAAAATAAAAGTAAAAATTCAACATAAACTGAATCTATGAAATATTCAATAGCAATTAATAAAGAAAATAGTACAAGTTTTTAAAAAAATAATAACGAAATTTAAACTTTTAATAAAATATATACTGAGCCAAATAACATATAGGATTAATTTTTGAAAAAATATTTAATATAATAAGAAAATAAAGACAAAAAAAAAAAACTAATAAAATAAAACTTAAAAATTAAACAAATGATCATTAAAGAAAACTTGTAAATAATAATATTACTTTTTTTGAGAATTTTAATTTTTCTTAATTTAAAAATTAAAAATAAAAAAAATTCAATAAAAATTTTTCACCTTTAAAAAATTGTTCTTTTTCTTCTTAAAATAATGAAAACGTTAAATAACAAATACAAATTATTAGAAAATAAAGAAATAAAACATTAGATATAAAATTCAATAAAAAAAAAAAATAATTAAAAAATTAAAATAATATAAGAAATTCATTAGATAACAAAAAACATTAATAACACAATTAAAAAATTAAAATAATAAATTGAAAAAATATAAAATTAAATATAACAAATATTATAATGTGTGTATATACATAAATATATAAAAAAATATAATTAAAAATATATATATTTAATATATATAAATATAAATATATATATATATATATATATATATATATAAATAAATATATTTAATTTTTTATTTTTTTATTTTATTGCTTTTTTTATTTAAAATTATTTTTTACATTAAAATATTATATATTTAATAAAGAATATATATATAAATTTAATTCTTTTTATATAACTTTTAAAAATATAATTTAATATATAAAAAATATTATTATAAGTATTTTTAAAAATTTTTAATTTATATATTATATAAATTATATTTTTATATAAATGTTTTTATATAAAATAATAAATAGAATATTTTATTATATTAGTTTACATAAATAAATATAATATTATTTATTAAAAATATAAAAGAATTATAAAAAATAAATCATGAATTCATAAATTAAATCTATATTTCTTTTTATAAAAATAATATAATAATAAAACTACACCTATCTAAATTTTTTATTTCTCACTTTTTTACCTAAAATCCTTCTTTTATTTTTAATTAAGACTATTTTTGTACTTCTTGACTTCAGTGGACCCATAATACTAGATAAATTAACTACAAATTACTATTTAAATTTTAAAAATATGTTAGAAATTAAATACTTATCTTTTATATTAATCCTTAATAATGTTCTTAAAGACTATGTAGACGTTAAATATGAAAAATATGAAAAAGACTTGAAAATAAAAACTAATTTTTTCTTATAAAATTAACTTTTTGATAAATCTATGAATCTTTTTGTCAATATTTCATCTATACCTGGCTTTCCTGAATAGAAGGTTATGAACTTTACAAATATGCTTTATATTGTTCACAGAATAGAATGCGCTATAGAGGATTTTATGAACATGTACGAACATTTATTGAAGCTTTTTATCGGTTTTTCCTATTTGTACTCCATAATGTAAGAAGTAGCTTTATATTCATTCTTTTCAGCGGCTCTAGTATCACTTTTAGCTATAATAAGCGCTGGAATAATTTAAGTATTTGTATATAACCTAAAATATTACGAAGATTAAAGACTAAAACTATCAGAAGACATATTAAACGGATTAAAGCAAATAAAATATTTAAATTGGGAAACTTATTTTTTAAAAAAACTGGAAGAAGCAAGATAAAAAGAATATAAATAAGTAAAAGGAATTCAATATGGAGACTCTTTTATTAGTTTTTTTAGACGAATAACATAATCAGTTCTACTATTTGTTACTTTAAGTTAATTTAAATAAATATAAACTATAAATATATTCACAGTAATTATAAAAAAGTATATATAAATATATATATATATATATATATTTATATATATTTTTAATTTTTAGTAATTAGTTCTTTTTGATAAATTTGTTTCTCCATTAAATGGATTACCATGGTCTATAGGCACTTTTTTCGGTGGAATTATTTAATTTAAAAGACTTTAGGATTATATGCATTAATAATAAATTTCAAATGAAAATAGATTTTTTCTTAAATAATAAGAAAAATTCCAAAATTTAGCTCTTAAATTTTCCGTTAAGTATGCTTTTTGGCCTTATTAAAATTTTTATTATTTTCTAAAAACTTTTAAAAAAAATTATTACTTAGACAAAATTAAAAGCCTTTAGCTTTAGAAAATATTCATTTTGAAATTTAAAAAAATTCTTTTAATTTTATAATTGGAAAAGTTGGGAGTGGAAAAAGTGCTATAATAGATTTGATATTAAATGAACTTATAACAGAAGGGGACAATAATATTATGTACAAAAATGGAACTTTAGCTTATGTATCTTAAAATAATTGGCTTTAAAATACTACAGTGAAACAAAATATACTATTTGGTTTGTAATACAATAAATAACTATATGATAAATGTATTCTTTTATGTCAATTAGAATAGGATATTGATTCTTTTCCTGATAAAGATGATTATAGTAAAAAAAAAATTCATGTTATTTATATATATATTTATATATATATATATTTATATATATATAAATACATAATAAAAGATGTAGGATTTAATGGAAACAAATTAAGTGGCGGATAAAAATAAAGAATATGTATATGTAGAGCTTTATATTAAAAACAAAGACATTTATTTATTTGATGATGTTTTTTCTTCATTAGATGAAAATGTAGCCTAAAGGATATTTGTATAAGCATTTTATAATTATTTATACTTAGAATAAAAAAAGACTATACTTATAGTTTTAAACTAATATTCATTTTTAAAATTTGAAGGCTAAGTACTTTTAGTTGAAGGAAAAACAATAAAAATCCAACCTTTTTAGACTAAATAATTATAAAACTTCGATTTTTCTTATTTTTAAGCAAAAGAAGATAATAAGAACTGCGAATATTTTCAAAACGAAATAACAAACAAATAAAAAGAGGAAAAATATAACTTTAAATTATAAAACTGGTAATTTTTTTTTATAAAATATGGGCATATTTGTATTCTGTGTATTTTTAACGTCAACTATAGTGCATTAAATATCCTAAGGAGTATTTGAATATTGGTCACATACATTTATTTTATCTTTAAATAATTTAAATTACAAACCATTATTTATTATAGGAGATTATAAATAAACTTTAGCCATTATTTTCATTTTTTTGAGCTTTTTTAATATATTGAGGAGTTTTATGTTATCATATGCAAGTACAACTACTTCTTAAAAAATTTTTAATTAAATTATAAGAAATACAATCTATGCAAAGATTAAAATTTTCGAAGGAAAATACACTGTTGGTATGATATTATAAAGAATGTTTGATGATATTTCATTTTTAGATGATTTACAAATTAATTATTTTTTTATAGTTTTTTTTAATTTAGCTTAGCTTGTATTTATTTTAACTACAGAACTATATTTAATGTTTATTCGTATAAAAATTTAAAAATATATATATATATATATATATATATTATATATATATATATAATTTATTTTTTAATATAAAAATATATAGCTATTAGTATTTCCATATTCTTAATTAATAGAATCTTATAATATGAAAAAAATCAAATATATAAAGATGTAAGAATTTTAAAAAATTAAATTTAAAAATCTAAAATTGACAATTGTTCATTTTCTGTTGAAATTCTAAAGTATTTTTTTAAAAATAATACTTAATAAATATTAATATAAAAAAGTGGATTAAAAACAATTCGTGCATTTAAAAAATAAAATTAAATAAAAGAATAATTTCTTGATATTTAAAAATATAAATATGCAAAAGAAATCTAAATAATGAATGTTAAAAAAATACATATATAAATAAATATATATTCAATTTTATACAAAAGTCGAAAATAGCGCCTTTTTATCTTTCTAATTGTGTTGATTATTTATCTATTTCAATAGTTTTAATTATCGCATTTTATTAAGCTAATCTTAATACCTAATCTTTTAATCCTTCTATTTATTCTATGGCATTAGCTTATAGTTATAGAATGATAGGCTGTGTATTAAATTTTATTATTTAATATTTTTTTATATTTGTATTTAAGATAAGAAATGCATTAAGATCAGGTTAAAATTTTAAAATAATAGAAAAAGTGATTGAAAGAACACGTGAATATTGTGAAGAAAAAAATGAGTTTAGAGAAATAGATATAAATAAAATTAATTAAAAATCTAATAAATTTAACTATTTGATTGAGTATTCTAATGTTTTCTTATAATATAACGAAAATTAGAACTTTGCTTTAAATGACGTATCTTTTTAAATTTAAAAAGGATAAAAAGTTGCTTTTTGTGGAAGGTAATAATTATATATTTTTATTAAAAATACATATATATAATATAAGAACTGGATCTGGAAAAACCTCAATAATAAACAGTCTTTTAAAATTATATGATATTAATAAAGGAGAAATTATATTAAAGGATTCAAATATAAAATATTTATCATTAAAAGAATTAAGAGATAATTTTGTAAATAATATATCATAAATATATATATATATATATATATATATATATATATAAATATAAATATTTACTTATTTTTTTTTATATATAATTTTATTTTACTTATATATTTTTTATTTATTTTATTTAAAATAATCCTGTGAATAATCTTTATTATACTTTTCTTTATAAAATTAAAAATATTAAAAATAATATATAATAAATATAAATAGAGTGTAATTCCATAAAATGGATTTCTTTTTCAAGGAAAACTTAGAGATAATATAGACCCTATGAGAAATTATTGTGACAATCATATATTATAATATTTTAATGATTTAAATATATAATTCGAGAGAATAAAATGTAAAGAAAACCTTTTAGATTTCGAAGTTGAAAAAGCCGGAAATAATCTTTCAAACGGTGAAAAGCAAATAGTTAATTTCCTATAATCAGTTATATAAGAAAAGGAAATTATTATTTTAGATGAAGCAACGTCTAATATGGACCCTTTAACTAATGATAAAATAATGAAATTCCTTTTAGATAAAATATGTTTTGACAAAACTCTTATTCTGGTTAGCCATAGACTTGATAATTTAAAGGATTTCGATGTTATTTTTGTAATGGAAAACGGTAAAATTATCGAAAAAGGAACTTATTAATAATTAACGGTTAATCCAGATTCTAATTTTTAAAAAGTTTTAAAATCTAAAATTTGATATTTATTTTTTATTATAAAAAATAATTAAATTTTTTTAATTTTATATTTTTTTATATATAAAAAATTTTTTTTTTTTTTTTTTATTAAAAGAAATACAAACAAAAAAATAAATAAAATTTAAATAATAAAAAATGCAAAATATAACAAAATAAGTATAAATTTTTTCATTTATTAATAAAAAAATACATATATTAAATGGATTATTTCTAAATAATAATAAAAGAAACCTAGTAATTCTTAGTATAGTACAAATTCAGATAAAAAAATTAATTTACCTAAAATATCAAATGGTTTTTTATTTATAAATAAATTAAAATGCCTAAACTAATATATATATATATATATATTAAATTATAAATTTTAGAAAAAAAAATTATTTAAATAAACGGAGAATTAGCAGAAAACCCTTTTTATGTTCCAGAAGATACTGAAGTATTTTTTTTTTTATTTTAAAAAAAAATAAAAAAAAAAAAATGATTAAATAAAAAACAAAAGATATTAAAAATGAAAGAAAAAGAGAAAGAAACAAGAATGCATGTAAAAAAAAAAAAAAAAAAGGAAAAAAGAAAAATAAAAAAAAAAAAAATAAAGGAAAGATAAAAAAACGAAAACTTAAAAATATGGGAAAAAGGTATAAAAAATAAAGGTACATTTACAGTTGGAAAACTAAACGAATTATATAAAATCGAAGAAGAATATGACGATGAAAACCTAACATTGTAAACATAAACTATATATATATATATATATATAAAAAAATATATACATATATTAGAAATATAGTAGATGCTGCTAAAAACGCAATAAAAAATCGTGTAAAATAAAAAGAACCAATGCATTAATTTATTGAAAAAAAACGTGAAATGTTATTGTTTTAAATGCTTATTGATCATAAACGGGAATAAATCAATTAATTTGAAGAATAAACTAGATTACATAAAAGAGGTTTGGAAAAGTCCGAATAAATGTTGGATGAAGATATGGAGTCTTTTAATAAATTTTTAGAAGAAAATAAAAATAGTTCGAGATAAGCCATTAAAGCAGCTGAAGATGAAACTAAAAAAAAATAAGAAAAAATTGCTGAAATCAAAAATCTTTTGGAATTAAAAGCTGATTTAACTACTAGAATTTCATAAAAACTTGAAAATTTAGAAGAAATGTGGGGATAGAAGAGCTTTTTGGATTAAATCACTCCAAAGGAGTATATAGAGGAGTAATTAAGGTAAAATAAATTAAAAAGAGAAATTTCATAGAGAAGTAAATCATAGAAAAATAATACATCGGAAATAATTAGAGGTTTAATCAATAATTTAAAACCAGAAATATAATAACTTTTAAATGAAAGTGATGAAGAATTTGAACCATATTTTAAAAGACCGGAATAATTGGATAAAATTTTCATTGATTTATAAGAAAAAAATTTGTCTTTAATTTAAAATACATAAGATTTAGAATAAATGGCAGAAGAAATTAAACATAGATATTAGAAAAGGTAAAAAATATTAAATGAAGAAAAAAATAATAGAATTTAAGCTAAAAATGAACTATAGAAAAGCTTAGATGTATGATATTATTTAAAAGTTTATTTTTTTTATATAAAAAAGTAAGTAAACGAATAAATTAAAAGATTAAAATAAATAAAAAATGATAATTAAGCGCCTTCTTAATTAGCTTAAATTGAATCGGAAGTGAATTTTTATATATTTAATATTTCTTAAATATATATTTATTTTAATTAAAATGTTTTTTTATTTATTTTTTTCATAAAGATTCATAAAATATATAAAAATGAATTTTTAGCTTAAGAAAAAAATGCAGATATAAGAAAAGATATAAGTGGAATAGAAATGCTAAAAGTATTTTATAAAAAAAGAAAATAAACATATATATATAAATATATATATATATATATTTATATAATTTTTTTAAAGGAAATGGAAAAAAAACTTGAAAATTAAATCAAAGATTTAAAATTTTATAGATAAAACGATCCAAAGAGACTTTAAGAATAAGAAAGAATTTGTACAGGAATAAGAAGAGAAAATGTGATTATTTATTTTTTCTTATATACTTTATATTAAATTTATTTTTTTATAATTCATATTTAAAAATAATTAGATTAAATAAAGTCTCAAAGAATAAGAAAAAAAAGAATAAGAATAAAGAAAAAGAGAATAAGATTTACCTTAAAAAGAAAAAAGGTATTTATTATATATTTAATTCAATTTATATATATACATATATATATAGTTACTTTATTTATATATTTATTATAGATATGGAAGACCTATTATGGCCAAGTCTTTATTATAAAAATAAGAAAAAGAAGAAAAAGTAGTAGAAGAAGAACCAGAAGAAGAAAAAGAAAGAAAATAATTTTTTATGTGAAATTATATATATTAATACATAATTATATATATTATATTTATAAATATATTAAAATATTAATTAAATAATAACAACAAATAATATACAACTTAAATTTTGTATTTTTTTTTTTAACAAAAAAATAAAATTTAAATAAAAAATGTTTTTTACAAATGTTGTTTTTATTTTTTTATTTTACAAACTTTCTATTTAAATTAATTAAGAAAATTAATACTTTGAAATATATTATCATTAAGAAATGGACCGTGAATTAAAATAAATGAAAAAAGAAAACTCTTAAAACATATTTTAAAGAATAACTTACTAAAATCAAAGAATTTTAAAACAATAAGAACAAAAAAATGATTTAAAATTAAATTTTAATCAAAATACAAATCATACATATTACAATAATAAATATGATTAAAATTAAAAGCAAAAAAACGAAAAAAAAATCATATCTAATTATTAAAAAACAGTCTAAAAAATATAAAATAAATAACAATTTTAATAATGTTATTTTGGAATAATATCCTAAAATCCAATATATGTAATTGATTTTGAGAAATAATATAAATTTCAAGATTAAAATTTACAATAATTTATAAAGTTTTCTCAATTAACATAGATAGAAAATAAATTTAAAGCTTTTTTCTAAATAAAAACAGGAATAGAAGCATATTTTATATAATCAGGATAATAAAATACGGTAGTTAATTAATACTTGCCTTATATATGTTTTTATATATAAGAAAAAACAAATTGAAAAACTATAAATATATATATATATATATATATATATATATATATAAATATATATATATTTTATATTAAAATTAACATATATATAAATAATTTTTTATATTTATTTACATATTATAAATATATTTTTTTATATATTTATATTTACTTTTATTAGTTTGTAATTTAATTTTTTATATATTTTATTTATTTTATTTTAATTCATATTATATATTATCCTACGATGTTTCTTATAATATTTTTTTTATTAATATTACATAAATAGTATTATATAATAATACATAAAATATTTTTATATTAATTTTTAGATTTTATAATTAATTTTTTTCAAATTAACATTATTTTATTCTAAAAAATAATTTTTTTTAATTTATTTTTAATTTGTCTTTTTTTTTTATTTATTTTTTCACTTTTAAAATTTTTTAATATTTATAAATTATTATAAATCAATATATTTTTTTAAAAAAATTTTGATTTTGTTATTATATTTTTTTAGTATTTATAAATAATTTTTTTTTTTAGAGTAGTAAATGTTTTAATTAATTTTTATTTTAAAAAATGAGTTTAGAGAATTATGTTAAATTTTTTGAGACATCTAATTATCATTATTTTAAAATATTGAAAAATTAGAGTATTTATTATATATAGTATATATGTTTTAATAAAAATAATAATTATTTTTAACATTTATTATAATATATAAACATAAATATAAATATTTATTATACCATAAATAATATAAAAATACATATCTTATAAATATATATTTATTAAAAATCAAAAAACAGTTTAACTTTCTTTCATTTAAATAATATTTCTAACCGACTAAGCAATTACATCTGCATTACATTTTTAATACCCACCAGAAAGTACCATACAAATCGGAATACATTACTTTGCACATTCTTTAAAGACTATCGCATCCCTTTCAATAATACATTCAGTTGATAAATTCATTTATCCAAGTGGATCACCTTAAAGGCAATCAGTTCCAGCATTATAAAGTACAAATTGAGGTTTGAAACTATATAATTAAACTTCTATTTTATTTTTAAGTTCTTTTAAATAATTATTATCAGAAATACTAAAATCTACATGAAAATCGCATTAAATAGCCTATTTGGCCTTCCTATCTGCTGGATAAATATTATGATTATAAAAATCTATAATTAGAGTATTATTTTTATCCTCCAAAAAATCCCTTTCGTGTCCATTTCCTTAATGTGCATCTAAATCAATTATTGCACATTTTTCTATACAAAAATATTTCCTTATATATTATATAGCTAAATAAATATCCGGGTATATGCAAAAACCGCCTCCTTAATATTTACAAGCATGATGATATCCGCCACTTAAATTGATTGCCCAGCCTTTTTTTAATGCCAAAACTGCACTATCTATAGTCCCTTAAGTTGCATATAGCATTGGATTTAAAATTCTCCAACGCAAAATACTCGCAGGGAGTAAACATAAGGGAATTTCAACTAGTTTACTCAGTATTAGGGAATAATTTAATGAAAGTAAATATCTTTTAGACATATTTAAGTCTAGAAGTAAACCTCGAGATACTTTTCCATATGGAGTCAGGGTTTTTAAATTGGAATCTAATTATTAATGTATTCGCTAGTATTTTGTAGAGTCAAAGGGATGGAGTTTCTCAATTCCGCATGCTGTTAAGTTATATCGAGGATGGTATACAATTGGGACATTTTGTTATTTTTGGAGATTTTTATGATATAATAAGAAGCCTTTAGGATTATATAATATAGTTGAGATTGTGTTATAGATTAATTCATTTATTAAAGGAAGAGTTAAATATAATATTGGACCCATTGCTATCATGGAATAAGTTTTGTAATATATACTTAGTATAAAACCTATTAAACAAGATATGTCTTATAGTAATACTATAATTGTGTACATTCAACTAAAATAAATAATTTATTTTATTTATTGAAAAGTGTATAGTCTTTTATATTATAATTTTATAAAAATATATATATTTATATTGTATTTTTAATTATCTATATATAGGAATTTTAAATTTATTTTATTAGTTATTTAAATACCGATTTAGATTTATTCAAAAAATTATAATAAATAATATTTTTTAAAATATATGCATATATATATGTTTATATTTATTATTTATATAAATTATAAATTTATTATGTTTTTTTATTATTTCATTTGTATATAATGTTTAAGTACTAAATATTCTATTATTTATAAAAAACATTTTTTTATTTATAAAAAATATTATTATTTATATTATAAAAATAATATGTTTTTTTTTTTTTTTAATTAATTAATTAATATTCATTTTTTAATGGATTTTAAAAATTTTATGTATAAATTTATAATTAATTTTTATAAAAAATATTTTTATATAATATAATCAAAAAAATTATTAATTATTTCATCAAAAATACTTAATTTTAAATTTAACATACACAATTTTTAATAAATCAAAATATATACATTATGAGAAACATTAAATAACAAGATACTTAATCAAAAATTAAAAATAAATAAATAGTCGAAATATAATAAAAATTTTAAAAGATTAAAATTTATTATAATAAATGCATATAATCTACAAATGTTTCTCCTTTATAAGCTACATTATAAAATTCAATGGAAAAACATTTTATTTAGATTTCGAAAATAAGAAAAGAATCAACAGATTAAGTATTTATATCCAATAATGGCTTGAATTTAATATTCTAATAAAATTTGTAGTTAAAAATAAATAAATTAAATATAAAAAAGATTTTTAAAATAAGAAAATAAAAAAACGTATAACAAAAAATTTCAAAAAATTAAAATATTTTAAATATAAAGAATTTTTTGATAAATATAAGTTTAATATATATATATATAATTTAAATAAATTTCTATAGGGAATAATAAATAAGGCTTTTATATTATGTTATCAAATACTTTTGACATTAAACTATTTGCAAAAAAGTTATATAGTACATATGTATTTTATACTGGGAAATCCAAAAAATTAATTTTTATGAAATTTTAGAGTATTTTTCTCATAAAAGTATCAATATAAAATGTGAATAGGGGTTGTTTTTATAAATTTGGGAAATAAATCATTATTTTTATAATAAAATTTTAATCATATTTCCTTTAAAATAATAAAAAAGATAGAAAAAAAGGAAAAAAAAAAAAAAAAAAAAAGAGTTTTTTTTATAAAATTTTTGTTTTTTTTTTTTTTTATTATTAAAAAAAAAAAAAATTATTGTATATATATATTTTAATTATTTATTTATTAGTTTTTTTTTTTTTTTTTCACAGTTTATAATCATATAGAGTGTTTTTTTAATTAAGAGAACACATTAAAAAACAATTATATAATCCCATATTTTACTTTTTTTAATTATTTTTAAAAAGCAAAGATTCTTCTTAATAACTATTTGCTTCAACCGAACTGCTTACTTTAGATGATAAATAGCTTTATTATTGGAATACATTGCTATTATTTTATAATTAAAGACTCTTTTCTTTCTTTTTGAGGCTCTAATATCTCTCAAATGTTGTCAAATTTAATAAAAAGTTGGTTATTTGTACATATATAAGTGCCATAATCATAAATACTAAAAAAGAATTGAATAAAATAGTAAAAATTCCAAAAATATATTTTAAAATAAATAAAATATGCCTCAATCGTTAATTATTTCCCCAAAACATTAATAAATGATCTTCTTAGTATGTATAATTAATATATAAAGAAATAAGTAGTATAAAATAAGTTAAATTCAAGCATAAAAAAATAATAAAAATTAAGAAATATTTATGGTTTTTAGCTCCTATGCAATTATTTACCCAAGGACAGTGATGATCATACACTTTTACGCATTTTTTACATATATCGCAATGTTTTGATCTCAGAGGCTTTATTATTTCACAATCTGGGCATATTTTATGTATTTCTTCTTGATTTTATATATATAAATCGAAAAGGGATTTCTTTTTTTGTCTTCTTTTATTAAAAGTGAAGTTTGGTTAGTTTCAGAGGACTGACTGTATTTTATTTATTATTATATTTTATCTTTTTGGTTTTCAATAATTACTTTTTTTATACCAGAAACAAAATCAGGATCAGTGAAAATTGTAATAGAGTAAAAAAATAAGGTCATTATATTTAAGAATATATAGAAAAATAATTAAAGAGTAATATTAGTTTCAAAACAAGGTAAAATTAATAAAATAAAGGCAATATTTTTAAAAAAAAAAATAGAAAGAAAAATATAAATTTATTTGTTTGTTTTATTAACTGGCATAAAAGGTTGTTTTAAATTGCAAAATTCTTAAATGCCTTTTTTTAATTCTAACATCTCTTATATGTTATTGTATTTGATTTCTTAAGCAAGTTAATTAGGCATCATTTAATGATTATCTTAAATGTGCTTATTTGCACCTCTAATTAAAAGTTTTTTTACTATTCTAGAATTTCCACCTATTACTGATAAGTGTAATGGCGTATAACCATCCTATATATATATATATATATATATAAATAAATATATACATATATATATATAATTACATTATCTTAACTATTTATGTATTCTTAGTCATCTGTTTATGACATTAAAAAATTAAAAGAATTTTCAGAATTTGCATAGCATGCCCAATGTAATAATGTGCTATTTAAATAATTTTTCTTTAGTATATTAATCCCATATTGTTAAAAGAATATAAGAGAAATAGGTTTATCTCCTTATATTGCCATTTCTAATACATTGGTTCCTTTTTAGGATATTATATTTATATCTGCACCTTATTCCATCAGTACTTTCATAATTTCAATGTTCCCTTTAAATGATGCATAATGAATTGCTGTAAATCCATCATTATTTTGTTTGTCTATTAAAATTAATAACTATTTATTGTCTTATGTCCTCTTAATATATTAAAATATATTTTGAAACTATTGATTGCTTGCTTAATTTAATGATAATCTATGTAAAATGGTATCTTGTTTATCATTTAATATTTTTAAAAAGTCTATGGGAGTAGGAGATGTAGAAATAAGTGATTCAATTTGTGTGAAATTTGATTTTTACATACAATTTAGTATTTCTTAGTTTATTTGTTGTTAGTTCATTATTTTTGTTATATTTTTTATTTAGAAAATTTCTTTTTTTATTTGTATAATATGTAAAATTAAGAAAAATTATATTTTTATTTATTTTTTTTAATAAAAATTAAAAAAAAAAAAAAAAACTATTTTTATATTTATATTTTTTTTTTTTTTTTTTTTAAAAAAAAAAAACTATATTATTATATTTTTATATAATTTTTTATTATTAAAAAAATTTTATTTTATAGTTTTAAATAGAAGAAAAAATCATTTTTTTAGGTTTCTTTGTTATTTTAATATATAATTATAACTTATTTTGATTTATTTTAGATTTCTTTTTTATAATATATTTTAGATTATTATAAATAAAATCAAAAAAAATATTAAAATTAAATTTATAAAAGTTTAATTTTATAATTTTGAAATTTAAAGACTATATAATAATTTAATTTTTTTTTTTTTATTAAATAATTAAATATATAATGAAAATTTTGTATTTAATAATATATTTATTTTTTTATTATAAATAATAAAAAAAATTATAATAAAATTATTATTTATACTTATTTTTTATATTAATAAAAAAAATTATTTTTAAATTATATATTAATATAAATAAAAGATATAATAATAAATAGTTTAATTTTATTTTTATTTTTAATGTAAATATTCTTTATTAATATTAAAACTTCTAATAAAATAATGTTTTGTAATAAATGGAATTAATATATCTATAAAAAATTAGATTGAGAAATTTATTATCTTAAATATAGAATTTCATTTATATAAAATATCTTTTTGACCCCCCCATATCTATATTTAAGTTAAACAAAAATAATAATTAAAAATAATAGATACAAAATACTATAAATTTAATTTGATATTTCTTTTAATTAATAAACACTAATATATATAAAAATCTAAAATAAAAAAAATACAAAGGGATTTGTTTTTAAATATTTTTTTTGGTAAATTTTTTTAAGATAAAAAAAAGAATTTCTTAAATTTTTTATAATAAATCTAATTAATCCATATAAAATTTAAATATAGAAAAATATTAAATATATTTTATTATTATAATATAAGAAATATACTAAAATAAATAATTTTTTTAATTAAATAAAATAATTATATATATGAAGCAATAATTATATATTTATATTTTTTATTTGCAAATATTTTTCTTTATTATAGATTTTTTATTATATTTATTTTTTTAAAAATAAAATAAAATAAAAATATTTTATAAATTAATTTTAATTATTTATTTTATAAAAAATTAATAATATTAAATTATTTCTTTTTTTATATATAAAATATTATATTATCATTATTTAATGTAAAAATTTAAACTAAAATCATATGAAGTAACTTTTTTTTTTAGAAACATTTTTTTTATGTCTTTTTAAATCTTAAGTTTATTCAGTATTTAAATTTTTTCTTTCTTATATTTTAGGTAAATGATTACTATCTTTCAAAAACTAATTATCTTTTTGGGTCAAAGCATTATTTTCAGTTTAAAATTAACTACTTTAAATAGAAGTTTCTTATCTTTTTGACAAAATATTAGTAATAATAGATTCGTTTGAGAAATTTACTTAAGATTTTTTGACTTTATATTTCATATTGGAAATAATTGAAGATAGTTTATTTTAAGAAGATGAACTTTTATAAAGATTATTAGAAGAACTATTAGTGTAGTTTTTTTATTAGGCATAATCATAAAAATTATCATTTTTTAAATATTCATAATTTTCTGAGTTTATAAAATACATACTATTTCTAATTTAAGACAAATCTGAATTATTAATTTAAATTTTTATTAACTAATCATTTAGTTTGAGTGTATTTTATTAAAAATATTTTTCTTATTTAAAAATTTCAATTTTTTTATTTTTATGGACAATTACTAATTTGTATTCCTATTATTTATAATATATATATATATATATATATATATTTATACATATATATATATATATATAATATATAAATTATACTTCCATTATTATATATATTAAGTATTTAATTTCTATTCTAAATTTTAAGTATTTTCTGAATATTATTACGTTATTAAACTATTATTTTCTCTTTTTTTAAGTAGATTTTATCTATAATTAATATTTAAAAAATTATTTATTTATTCCTAATCTTCATTATTTTTATTAAATTTATTATTTTAATTTAAAAAACTTTCCATATTTTGCAAATATTATTACTCTTTGTTCCATTAGCTAGTGGCTATTGCCACTCTTTTATTAGCTTCCATTCTTTTTAGGGAATTTCCCAATAATTCATTCGCGAAAAATTATTTAGTTTATTCAAATTATAAGTCTCTAGGTTAGAATTCATCTTTCATAATTATTTTTTATTATTTTATCATTTATTTTTATTAAAGAACATTTTCATCCTCTTTCTCTTATATAAGCTTTTTTAAAAAATTCTATACATTTATAAACGAAATGTCGTTTCTATTCATTTCGTTTTAGTATTTTTAGTATATAATATCTAGTATTTTTAATGTGTAGGTGAGCTTTTTTTTGCATTCACCGAATATATCTAAGTTTATGTTCCATAAAATAGGTAAAGGGTGGTTTATGTTCAAACTTGCGAGCATTTTCCCTGTTTATTTTTCCCAGATTCTTATATAGGAGTCTATACTAGATGTTAAAATCGATGGCTTTTCTAATTTTATCAAGTCTAAAGTTGTTATTTAGTCTTTGTGAGCTTTTTCGATTTTTAATTAGAGTTTTTCTTGATTATTTATTAAGCATTATTCCATTTAAGATTTTAATATTTAAAGTTTTATTAATGGGTTTTTTATTCCTTAAATATTCTATTTTTATTAAATTTTTTGTTTAAAAAAAAATAATAATAATAATATTTTACTTTTAAAAAATTTTATTTAGAAACTCTATAAGGATTATAATTTAACCTTAATGTAGTAGATTATATATATGGAAAATTCTAAAGAATATTTTTTAAGTCGAAAATAATTAAATCTCCTTTATTAGTTGAGAGATATAATATACATTTTTATAAAATTAAATTTTGTTAAACAATCTCTTTTTCAATTAATATCTTTGTCACAAAATGCGTGTTTTTGGGAATCTTTAATAATTCGTCAATATGAGTTTATAAACCTTCTAAAAGATCAGATGGTTAGAGCTATTGTTGAGGAGAAATTTAAAATTGTAAGTGCTGTGTATGGGTATTTTTAGATACTTTTTTTTTTTAATTTTAGTTTTGTAAGTTTATAACAGCTTTTTTTGTTAAAATCTATTAATTTTCTAGTTTAATACTATCTCTTTTTTATAATAAAGAAGTTTTTTCTAAAAAATAATTTTCATTATTAAAAAAAGGATCAATATAAAATAAATAAACAAAACTAGCCACAAAAGATTATTCATTTTATTAAAAATTATATATATGTACGAATCCATCATTACTAGATATTATTAATATAGATAATCCATCTATAATATAAAAACATGTAGGAAAACTCTAAAAATAAAAAAATAGATATATGAGTATTTATATATATATATATATATATATATATATATATATTTTATTTTTTTTTTTTTTATATATATATATATATTTATTATTTACTTAACTGTTTAATTCAAGTTGTGTTAAAATATTAAAAAATTCATAATCATATACATATATTTTCTCTGATTAATCTGATCCAATTAAAATAATATTATGATGTATTGAAAACTCTATTAAATTAACTTATTTTCCCCAATAGCAATTATCTATTTATCTTTTAAGTTCCACTTTTCCATTTTGTAATATTTATTAGACTTTCACAATTGAATCCCATCCACATGATATTAACATTTTATTAATGAAATCTACTTTTAAACCTGAGACTTCATTTTAATGAGAGTCCAATTAAAAAAGAAGGTCTCCATTAAACATATTATGCATATTTATTAATCCATTACTATTTCCTATAATGAAAGAATTAGCTTAATCAAATACTTCACATGCACTAATACTTCCATCTAAATCGCCTTATATTCCCACGAAAGCTTATTTTACCTATCCTGTTTATATATCTATAAATTTGAGATCTTTTTCAGAAAATACTAGCATATTATTATCTTAAAGGACACATTTTATAGGAAAATTTGTTTATTTTTTTTGAAGTTAATTTTCATTTTTTTCAAGAAAAGATAAAATATTTACCCTTGTACCCAGAAAACATAATTTCCCCTTCTCGTATATATTTATTAGTTTCAAAATTTTAGTTTTGTTGCCATAATTTATACTCTATATACACTTCAAAGTTCTTATATCCCAAAGTTTTAAAACTCCACTATCATCAGCACTTATTATTAAGTGAGTTTTTTCAATACAATCAATAGCCGTGATAATACTAAAGTGACCTATAAGAACCCCTTTATGTGTAATATCTAAAAAATCGGTTTTTATTTGGAAAATTTAGATGTTGTTTTCAAAACCGGAACATATTAAGGATTAATAAGTACTGAAATAGGTTATAAAATGGATACCACTTTTTGATAGTTCAATTTCTTAGACTATTTAGCATTTGTTTATGTCCCATATAGTTATTATTCGGTCTAGGGATGCTACAGCTAGAAGTCTTAGTTAGGTAATTTCGAGTATTTAGAATATTGTGTGCTTTATTTTTGGGTTGGAAATTGTTAGGGTTATTATTTCTTTCTCTATATCCCAGAAATATAGTTTGTTTTTGGAATCTGTAGTTACCCAAGTATTAAATAAGTCTAAAAACCATATATTTAGCTAATATTCTGATAATTAGTTTTGAATATTTATTTATTTTTCGTATTAAAAATTATCTTATAAATCCCAAAAAGATAATTTCAAATCTTTTAAGGTTGCTCCAATCTATATATGTATAAATATATTTATATATATTTATATATAAATATATATATATATATTATTCTATATGATATTTTTTTTTACTCTTTGTTATCTCTCACTCCAGGTAAAATTAAAAATAATAACATCATTATTTATTTTTGTGTGATTTTCATTATTTTTTTAACTATTAGGCTTAATTTTTTATTTTAATTTACAATCTAAAGTAAATATATCAATTTTATTCGATAAATTATCTAAACTTAAAATACAATTCATTTCTTTAGCATAAAATCCTCTATATAATATATTTTATAAATATATATGTATATATATATAAATATATATATTTATTACTATTTGACATTTTAATTTAAATGATGCTACTAATCTGAATAAAATTTCTCTTTACTTAAAGTATTTAAATTTTCTTCTGTTTTACCATATAAAGGTGGCATATTTTAATCTACTTATCTTATTTTTTAAGTATTTATATTATATTTATTAGTTTCGGGTACTTAAAGAGACTAAATTTTATATTAATCGTAATTTTTATCTTGTTAAATCTTAATAAATAAAAAATATAAAAATATGATTTAATATTATACTTCACATATATAAGATAATAAATTGGATGTATTTATTTTAGTTTTTTCGCCATATTTTTATAAAATAGACCTATATAAATCTATTGTGGCCATTATTACATATATTCTTTCTTCTTCATTATGAGAAATTTATTTAATAAAATAATGAACAAAATCAATTATATCTATTTTTCTTTTTTCGAATAAAAGTTCTAGTTACTATATTTTATCTTTATCAAGTTATTATATCAAATATTTTTAATTTATAGTATTGTATAAAATTTATTTTTGGCTATTTTAATATGATATTAATTTTTGTATTAGACTATCTAATTCATTTGGCTTATTTTAGTTTGTTAAATTTCTATTTCTTGGGGTAAATGACATTTTTGTTGTTTTTTTTTTATAAATGAAAATGAAATAAATTTCTGTTTTTATTATATTTTTTATAAATAAAATATAATAAATTAACATTTTATTAATAAAAAAATTAAATAAATATAATGTTTTTACACAGAAAGAAATATCTTTAATGCAAATAAATATTATATTTGCATTATTTGTTAAATTTTATATTATAATTAAATAAAGAAAATAATATACATTTTTGATAAAAATAAATAAATAATTATTAAAAATTAAAATTTAAAATAAATATTAATAGAAATATTTTATAAAAATTATTATTTTTTTATTTATTTTTAATATTAAATAATTATATAACTTTTTATATATTTATAAATATTAGTTTATATTAATTTTTATAAAAATATACAAAATTAAGAAGGTTTTTTTATTAAAAAATAATAATTTATATATTATTTAAATATTTTTAATAATCTGTTTTTTTTATAAAAATAATTTATTATTGTATACGTATTTTTTTACAAAAAAATAACAGAAATAAAAAATTGAATATACAATATGGGCAGATTAGAATAATTTAGAAGTCAAATAAAGAATAAATTTGGTAGATTTCATTCTCAATCAAATACTTAATATGACAAAAAAAAAAATCAAAAAAAAAAAAACGTATGCAATAGATATACAATGTAATATAAATCAAATTTATTAGAATAATAATTTAGATATAAATTTTTTTAGAGGGTATTATAAATTTTTTTTAACAATCTTTTTTAATTTTTTTAATAAAAATAATAAGATTTTACTTTAACATATTAATTTTTAAAAATAAATAAATAGAAAATATAACAAATGGTGTTTATAGAAATAGGAAATACAATTTTTCTTATTTAATCATTACTATATTATGAATTTAACTGGAATTTATTAATTAGTTTAATATTACATTTAATAATTCAGGCAATAATTTATAAATTCCCAGTTTTATTATAATTAGGATTTACAATATAAAACATTTTAACTAGCTTATTCTATTGTCGATTTTTATAAGAAATATAGAATAATTTTAACTAAAAAGACTAAAATTGGCTATATTTTTATTTTTCAATTGTAAAAATTATATATAAAAAAAAATATAAAAATAATTAAACATTATATACATTTATATAAAAAAAAATTAAATATTTATAAATAATAAATAAATATATAAATATATTAATATATATATAAATATATAAATATATAAATATTTTATTATATATATTATAAATATATAAATTTAAATAATAAAATACATATAGTCTTTATAATTTAATTTAATATACATAAGAACATATAGTTTTATATTTAATACAATTGGAATTTTATTTAACTTTTTAATAGTTTCCTTATATTATGATGTTTATTTTGTTCTAAATTTTTATGGAATAGCTATTATAATGATATTAATGGATTATTCAAAATAAAAATATGATCGCAAAAAATTTTATAGATTAGAAAAAGAAACTGAATGGAGATAAATTATTGATTAATTGCTTACTTTAAAGATTATAATTAGTGATTATGATCCTGTTACTATGAGATTAAGCTTATATGATTGCAGTTCTGCAGCGGAATCATATGTAAAATAAAAAAAGAAGATGATGATTAATATAGTTAGTTTTTGGAAAAAATAGAACTTTGTATAGATACATCAAATATAAAGTTTTAAGGATTTTCCGAATTTGAAAGTTTGAAAAAATATTTAACCCATAGACATATAATGATTGATAATTATTTATAAAAAATAAATTATAACAAAAATATTAGTAACAATAAATATTTCAATAATAAAAAAAATAGTACAAAAAAATAATTTACATTCGATAATAGAGAAAAGTAAATTTTTATGTTTTACTAAATAAATATTTAAATAGTTCCTTAAAATTAACAAAAAAAACTAAAAAAAAAACTGAAATAACTCGAAAAAAAATACAAGTAAAGTTTTACAACAAATATCACAAAAAACTTCGATTTTTTGCATTAAGGATTTTTGAAAATGGATGAAATGGAAGGCTATTATTATAAAGAAATTGGATAAGAAAGTAAAAGACAAAAATTAAAGGTTAAAGTCATATATTATGGTATTTCAAACAGTAAACCATTATTAGTAGTATCAATTGAAGACTAAACATTACGTGAAGATATAGATTTTTACAAAGAAGAAAAACAAAAAAGTGATTAATTTATAATTTCAGTATTAGAAAACTATAGGACGACATTAATATAGAATTTAGAATATTTTAATTAAGGATGGATATTAGTTAAGTCTAAATTTGATGAAATAGTGTTAAATAACATAGTTTTGGTTAATAAATGTTATGTTATATATGATTATTTTCTATTTGTAAATAATAGAAGAAAATTTAAGGGTTTTTCGAAACTTGCTTAGATATAATTGATGAAATGCGGAGAATTCGATTTTAATAAATTTATGATAAAAATAATTAAAGTATTTTAAAATTTGGAGATTTTATATGAAATTCCGGAAGAATATAAAATCATTAATGATTAAAAAAGAATTAAATAAATTTTAATTTCACTAATTATGAATTGCTTAAAAATAGCTATTTCTAATATAAAAATTAGAATATATGAGTGCAAAAGAGATATAATTAATATTGTTTTTTTACTATTGAATTTTTAAAAGACGAAAATAAAGAAAACGAAGGCATTATTGGTAATATATATATATAAATATATGTATATTTATATATATTTTAAGATCATCTTGATGGTACAGATAGTCCATATGTAAATTAAATAGAAACTATTGTGTTATAAGAAATCGTAAGAAGTATAGGTCCTTTTGATTTAAAAGCTAATATATCGCCAAAAGGTGGTTGTTAAATTGAATTTGGGATTTATTAAGATTTGGAAATGTTTAAGTAAATTTTTAATATAGGAGATTTGAAAATTAATGAGAGCAAAAATTAAGTAGAAGATGAATAACCTAAAATTTTTAAAAGAAAAGCTCGAAAACCAAATAAGACCTTTTTTGATTTAAAAACTTTTAATAAAAAAGATACTATTATAAATATTCCAAGGGGGTCTAAATATTTTTTTACAGGCTAATCAAAATAATTTTAAGTTTTTGTAACTTTAGGGGCTAAAAATGTAGTAGAAAGCGAAAATCATATAAATGAAAAAGAAAATATTACTGAAAATAATACAAGTAAAAAAAATATAAGTTAGTTAAGCTTCGAATAAATGTAAAATAGAGTTAATAGTTAAGAAAAGTATAAAGATTTTAACTAAACAGAAGATGATAATTAAATTATTAAAAAAGAAAGCTTTTTATTAATTAATAATAATAATTTTATATAAATATAATAATAATAATAATAAGAATTAGAATTATAAGCGATATAAAATAGTGAATACTTTTTTGGTAAAAGTTCTTGTAATGTAACTTTTTCTGCTGATTTTTAGGAAATTAAATATAATTAATTTTAAACGGGTATATTTAGGTGATAATTAAAATAATATTAAAATTAGTTTATTTTATAAATATAAATATAAATATTTTTTTTCTTTTTGTTTTTTATTTAATTAATAATGAGAATATTTTCTATTTAATTTTAAATTAAATATATATATATAAAAATAAAAATATATAAATATATATATATAAAAATAATTATTATAAAAGATATCATAAAATCCTTTATTAGTATTAATTTTTTAAAATAAAAATCATGTTTTTTATGTTCATATTTTAAATATAATAAAAAAATATACTTTTTTTATATCTGATTGTAAATATATAATAATAATTATATACTTATGAATAATATTTATATATTATTTTTAAACTTTTTAGTTTATATGTATTTAATATATTGATGATCATATAAATATTTTAATTTTGGTCTATAAATGAAATTTTTTTTCTATATTTTTAAGTAAGTTTTTCTTTAGGCATATAACCTTTTTTTTTCAAGGAATCTTTAATCTCTAAAGAAAATAATTATAAAAAAAATTCTAAAATTTTAAAATGAGTAATGTTTTATTTGAAAATTATTCAAATTTTCATATTTTTCATATTAATATTAGGATATAATATATAATAATATTTTATATATGTAATTATATTAATTTGTATATTATATTATATTATATTATATTATATTATATTATATATTTTTATTTGTATAAATATATATATATAAAAAAATACTTATATACAAACAAATCGCAAATATATATATATCATAATATAGAAAGTTAATTATTTAATATCCTATTTTATAAAGGCAACAAATTAATTTAAATATATTTTTTAATATATAAAATATTATATTATTTGAAATTAATGAAAATAGGTTATTATAAGAAGTTTTATAATCTGAATTAATTAATGTTTTTTGCTTATTTTTAATAATATAAATATATATTTATTATATCTTTATTCATAGCATATTTTAAAATAATTTTTTTAAGATTTATATATAATAGATTATAAAATTTTACTTTAATTAATAATTAATTATTAAATTAATCATTTTTTTTAAAATAAAATAAAAACAATTGATTTAATTATTTGTTTTATATATATTTTAATTTTTACAAAATTAAATTTCTTTAGAAAATAAAAATATTTAAATATATAAAAAAATGAGCGCATTTTAAAGAAAAGAATAAATAATCTAAATAAAATAAGATGAAGATGAAGAATTCTAATATTTTATGGCTAATAAAATAAATTTAAGAATTCCATTTACGAATAAATAATATGTAGTTACATATTGTCAAACAAGCAAAACAATATTAAGTAATGAATTTCTGAAATTTTTTATTAATTTAAATTATATAAAAAGGTATAATAATGATTTCATTTTATAATTTTTTGTATATTATAATATTTTATATGGGCATTTTAAAAAATTAAAAATGAATAAAATTAGAAAAAAATTTTNTATTTGA
>NW_004086394.1:0-21331 GCF_000220395.1 Ichthyophthirius multifiliis | reverse complement strand
AAAAAACTTAAAAATAAAATAATATATATAAATAAAATAATTATTATTTATTATATTATATATATATATATATATATATATTATTTATATTTATTATATTTTTAATATTTTTATTTATCTAATATTTTATATATCTATAATTTTTTTAAAAAATATACATAATTAAATGTTTTAAAATATTTTTGCGCTAGTTTTAACTTAATCCTATTATTTTTACGGCTAAAGAATATTTTGTAAAGTCATTTAGCTTTAAGAATGTCTGTTTGAGATATTCGTAATATTATTATTTTATTTATTCTTAGCATAAATTATATGTTTTCCATTACTTTCTTAATACTTATAAAAATTCTACTAATTATTATTATATGAAGATTAAGGCATATATGGGACAAAATTTGGTAATTTTTCGTACACAATTTTATTATAATATTTATCATAATCCTAATTATTGAAATACTAGGCATTTTTCGCAAAAGCAATATTCTTTTAAAAATTATTCATACTCTATATTTTGTTTTAACTTTGAGTTTATCTTTCATTTAAATTATTTATTTATTAAAAAGAGTTATATTTCAATTTTTTTTAATTTTATGATTAATTTTATTCTATAATGGCAGAATTTTATATAGGAAATTAATTTATATTATTAATAGCTTAGATTTATTACAAAGCTCCAATTTTATCGAAAATTTTTAATTTATTTAGTATATTAATTTAAGCAGTACTGGATTTATGTTTTATCTTTTTTATGTACGAATTAATTTTATCAATATCACAATCTAAACCTATAGATATTTCCTAAAAATTATTATAATTTTATAGTATATAATCTCTCGTAAGTGCATCATTTTTATAATTAGAGTTTTTCGCAGAAGCATTTTTTCCAAAAATATTTTTAAAAGAAGATAGTTTATATTCATGGACTGATTTTTATAGATAATATTCTTCAAATTAGCAGAAAAGCATAATTTAAGCCAATTCATAAAAAAACTAAGTTTCTTCTAAATAAAACCAAAGGTTTTGGTTATAATCTTTTCTCAGTAAAGGCAAAGAGCCTTACATTAAAATTAAATTTAAAAAAAAGTTTGGAACATAACAAAAATAGATAAAATGTTAAAATGTAAAAAGGAAATTATACTCAATTAAATAATAGAAAGAAGAATTTAAATCTTTTATTAATAAATATTCAATATTCATTAATACATGGTTTATATTTACACATTAAGAATTAATCTATAAACTTTTATACAAACAAGTAACTTTATTATATATATATATATATATAAATATAAATTAAATAAATAAATATATATATATAAGTATTTATTTTATATTTATTTTTATATTTTTTGATTATCTATTTTACAAAATAATTCTTAATAATTATTATTTATTCTTAATAATAGTCTATAATTTCTTGGGTCAGTCAACATTAGTAGAGTTTTAAATGATCGTAAATACATGATATTTACTTATTATTCATCATAAATTATTAAAGCTTCTTTTTTTAATTCATTTTTATTTATGGTATAGGAGGTGAATAATGATTTTATTATATTATTTCTTTTTGATTTAAAATCCACTATTTTTATATATTAAACATATTTATAAAAAAAAATACATCTGGAGAGCATAAATATATAGTTGGGCTAACTATAAAAGATAAAATCAGTTCTAAATTTGTATCAATTTTAAAAAAGTCAGTTGTTAAGCAATTTTAAGTAATTTTTTTTAAATTTTAAAATTAAGGAACTTCCTCAATAGCAAGCCAATCCTCTAAATAATCGATTGCGTCTTTCTGATTTCTTTTTGCAGTATTATTTGATAAATTTACTTCGAAATCTTATATATCTTCATCTATTTGAATACTTTCATCTTCTCCATTTGTATATATTTAATCTAATTATTCATCTATTTAATTGTTTTTTTATTTCTTGCTTTTTTAAATTAAAACTTTTTTATTATTTCATTTTTTTTTAAAAATAAAAAAAAAAAAAAAATAACTTTCTTCTATTTCATTTATTATATCGTGATTTTATTTTAATAAAATCAATTATTATTTAAATTAATAAAATTAAATACATGCTTCTTACATTAGTTATGCATTATCAGTATTTTAAATAAAACTTTTATAGAAAAAAGATATTTTTTCACTAAATAATTCATTTTATTAATATCTTTCCTTTTAAAAATAATAAATATATATATATATATATTTAAAAAATAACAAAAAACTTACTATTATAATTAATACAATTTATTTTATATATTATAATGTATATTTCTTTATCTTTATTATATTTTGAACTATATGTTAGGGTAGATTAAGTTTTTAAAATTATTAAGATTTCAAAAGATTAGATTTGTTGCTTTTTATTTGACTACTCACATCTTTTTATTCATTAATATTACTATTATTTTATTTTATATCCCTTTTTTAATTGATTAACTTTTTTTTTTTTTTAATAAAATTACTATTTTAAGGCTGTTGATATAATTTAACTTATATTTATATCACTTATTTAACTTATTTAAATACCTCCATATAAAAATTATTCAATAAATATTTGATTTTGATTAAATTTTTCAATTAATGTTTCTATTATTAAGGTAATCTTAATAAATAAATAGTAATTCCAATTTTTTTTTTTTTAAATGAAAAATAATATACCACAGGCTCAAAAGAAATTATATTTAAAAATAAATATTTATATATATCATTTTGGGCTAAAATTATACTATTTTATTTTGAAAAAGGTAAAATATCTGTTATTTATTTTAATCCTTTTTATATTAATATAATTCTTTTTTATTCATCATTTTCAAGCATCTATTTTTAATTAAAATAATATTTTTTGTGTATTTTTGTATTTAAAATACAGCTTGTTAGAAACATTGAATAAAAGGATAATCCATATATATTTTATGTGAAAATAAGTTTATAATTATTATTATAATTAAATATAAAATTAATCTAAATTATTGTTATTGTAATATAAATATTATATAATTAGTTGAAAAATATAATTCAACAAAAAATAATTAAAATGAAGAAAAAAAATATATATAAAAAAAAATTAAAAATGATCTTTATAAAAAATAAGATATAATATTATATCTTTCTCATTAATAATTTAATAATTTAAATTAAAAATTTATATTAAATGTTATTATTTATTTAAATATAAAAAAATTTTTTGTTTCCAATATTAAAATTATTTTATTAATTTCAAATATTTGAGGATATTTACATACAAATTTATATATTTAAATTTAACATAAATTACCCTTAAAAAATTAATAAATAAAATATATATAATAAGATATATTAAAAAATAAAAATAGTTATATAAATAAAAAATTATAAATAAAATATTATATTGTTGTTTTTAATATGAAATTAAAATATAAATATAATTAAATTAAAATAAAGTTATTATATAATATTTTTAATTATTACTATTATAAATATAAAATATTATTTTTATATTATTTTATATTTTTATACTTATATTTTATTTTATTTCAAATTTATTTTTCATATTTTTTCTAATTTGGCTTTTTAGATTATAGGATTTGCATTTTTTAATATTTCTTTTCCTAATTATTAAAAATCAAAATTACATTAATGTATCTCAGGCATTCTATGTTTATTACAATAAATATATCCACATTTACATTTTATACCTAAAATTCCAATTTTTTATTACATTTCCAACATTTAGATATATCATTCTATAAATAATTATAATATATATATATATATATATATATATATATATATATATATATATATATATATATATAATTTTTTATATAAATAAAAAAAATATAAATTAAAAAAAAAAAAAAATTAAAAATATATTTATTATTTTGATAGCATATTTATATTATAAATATGATTATTTTATATATTAGTATATATAAATATAAATATAATTTATTTTAATTATTTATTCAAAATTCTAAAATAATAATAATATTATTACTAATTAATATAATTATATATATTTTATTTATAAAATTATATTTTTTTACTTATATTTGTTTATTTTGTTATTTATCTTATTTATTTTATTAATTGTCTATTAAGTTTTTATTTTCTTCTATTTAATTATTTTTATATAGTTCAATATTTATTTATTCATTTTTCTTTTTAATTAGATTATTATAAATTAGAATTACTTTAAGCAATTTTTTTTCTAATTTCATTTTATATTATTATAAAAAAATAAATTATTATATCATCTTTATTATGATATAAGTTTTTTTTTTTTAATTTAATTTTTTATAAAAAAAATTTAAAAAAATTCAAATCAATATTATGACATTTTATAAATATTTTTTTTCTTATTAAAATTTTAAAACTTTATATTACTTATGACAAACTGAACAAAGATTCTCATTTACTGGGTTTCCGTAAAATTTTTAACAATCAAGACACAATTTTGTTTAAGATTATTATTATTATTATTATTATTATTGAGTATTATTATTATTCATTTGTTATTATTTTATTTTATGTTTTTTTTTTTAAGCTTTATTTAATTATTTGAATTTTTTTTTTAATAATTTTAGTATTTTTTTTATTTTTTTCTTTTCTTTAGTATAATTAATATATTATTAGTAAAAACAATAAATATTTTTTGAAATATAAAAAAGATACAATTTAAATAATAATATATATATATATATATACTGAATTAAGTAAAAAATAAAAAAAATATTATATTATATTATCTTATATTATCTCTTTTTTTATTATTTTTTAGATTATATATTTTTATATATATTTATTTTCATATTTATAAACTATTTATAAATTAAAATAAACTAAAAATAAAATACTCTTAAATATTTTTACAATCATTAATTATTTTTTGTTTTTATGTATTTAAATTTTATATTATTAATAAATTATATAATATAATTTAATTTTAAATAATATATAATATATGATAAATTTAATATATAAAGCTTATTATCTTAAAAAATCAAAAAATAATTATATATAAAAAAATATATATTTATTAGCAAATATATATATATATATGTATATATATATATATATACATATAAATAAAACATTTAAATAATAAAATATGTACCTAAATTTGTATAATTTTACATATAAACATAACTATTTTAATCTCAATTTAAATTAAAATTTTAACTTTTATATAAAAATAAAAAAATGATTCCAAAAGATAATAAAACCTACAAACTATAAGAATATTGGGATCAACGTTTTTATAAGAGCAACAATACGACTGGTTAGCCTCATATTAATAAATAAGTTCAATTATCTAAAAGTACATAAAAAAAGAAGATAAAATATTACTTGTAGGTTGTGGTAATTCTATATTAGGTCCTAATATGTACGAAGATGGTTATAATAACATAACATCAAGCGATTTTAGTTAAATAGTAATAAATAAATAAAAAGAGCTTTTTCCGAAAATGAATTGGATAATCAGCAACGTAAAAGATTTAAAAGAATTCGAAAATGAAAGCTTTGATGTAATTTTTGATAAAGCCACTATGGATGCACTTGTAACAGATGAGGGCAGTCAATGGAAGCCAAATCCTGAAACTGTAGAAGATTGCAAGTTGATGTGTAAAAATGTTTTTAGATGTTTAAAAAATGGAGGTTTGTTTATATAAATAACTTTCTAAGATCCATATTTTAGGAAAAAATATATAGAAAATCCGGAATTGGGGTGGAAGGTTTAAAATTATGAAAAAATTGACTTTGGATTGGGTTATCATTTTTTAGTTTTATAGAAAAATTGATTATGTTTATTTTATTTTATTTATTTTAAAAAAAAATAGAGTTATTTTGGACATTTTTTTTTATTTTAGTTTAATATTAATATTTTTTTTTTTTTTTTTTCTAATATAAAAAAAATTTAATAGCTAAATTTTTTAGAAATATTTTTTTTTTTAGTTTTAACTTTTTAACCCTAAAATATAAATAAAAAAAATTATTAAAAATAAAAATAAAAATGTCTTCTTAATAAAAAAATGAAACTTTAGAAAACATAATAGATAAAATAGGTCAAGATTTCCAAGATGTAAAACCTTTATATGATGCATCTTAAAAATTAGGAGTAAAACCTGGTTTATTAGTCTTAGTTTCATTCTTTGCTTGCCTGTTTTTCGTTGTCTTAGGATTTTTGGGTAAATTCTTGACTTCTGTAGTTGGTATTTTATATCCTGGATACATGAGTTTTAAAGCTATAGAAACAAAAGATGATAATGATGATAAATAATGGCTTACATATTGGGTAGTTTTTGGATTTTTACATATATTTGATGCTCCATTAGGTTGGTTATTATCCTTCTTCCCCTTTTATTATCCTTTAAAATTAATGTTCTATATTTTCTTATTTTATCCTAAGACTAAAGGTGCATTAAAGATTTACAATTCATTTTTAAGAGAAAAAATAAGTAAATATCAAAGTTTTATTGATGGATATTTAAAAAAAGATAGCAAATGAAAAAAAAAAAAAAAATATTTTTTATTTTCTATGATATAATTAATATTGTTATACAATATATATCTTTAATTAAAAAGAAATAAAAAAAAAAAAAAATATAAAAAAATTATATAAAAATATATATATATATATATTTAATATATTAATTTTATTTATATATATTTATATATAATTTATATTATTTTCTTTCAAGAATCTTTAAATGCAATACAATTTATAGCCTATTTGTGCCCTTTAAATGTTTTATCACAAGTCTATACTTTTTCTTCTAATCTCCATAATTTAGCTATACCATCACTTGATCCACTTAATAAATAAGATGAATCACATCCATATGCGACATCCCAAACCCATTTTGAGTGCCCATATAATGTTGTTTTAAATTCGAATTTTTTACTTTATTCATTTAAACTCCATAGTTTTATAGTTTTATCAGCACTACAGGTTACCAATTATCTTTTTTTATTTTTTATTTTGTTTACGTTTTGTTTTGTTTTTTTTACTTAACTTATGGAGATATTTAACATTTTAAAATATAATCTTCATGAGCTTAAATTTTTTATACAAATTAAATATTCTTATATATATCGAAATAAAAAATAAAAATATACTTAATATTAATTTACATCATTTTTTATCATATTCCAGATATGAACAAAGCCAGAAGAATCTGCCGCACAAAAAATAGATCCGTTTTAAGCTATAGAAACTGACCTTACACCAATATCAGGTGCTGGAGTCTATATATTATATATTAATATAAAAAATGTATATATAATATTTACAAATTTAACTCGACATTAATCTTTTCTTAAATCCCATATTTTTACATTTCCTTATTAATCTCCTGAAATAATTTAAACTTCATCTGGATGTAATACTGCTTAATTTACAGGTTCTTTACTTTAAAAACATTTAGCATTTCCTTACATATTTAAATCATGTATTTTAATGCATCCGTCTTCTGAACTTGTATAAATCCATTTATTATTTTATTTAAATCCTATAGATGTCACATTACTTTAATATCCTTCATATATATTTTTCTATTTTATTTATAAAAAACTATTTAAAATATATAGTTTTATTAGTTTATATAAAAATATATAAGTTTACAGGTCTTTCTGAAAATTAATTTAAATCATATATATAGGCAGCAAAACTGCCTGCACCTCCTAAATATAATCTATCTTAGGAAACTTCAATTCGATTTATTAAGAATGAATTTTTTGATATTTATGCTTAATTTTATTTCTTATTTTATGAATATTCAACACTTGCTATTTATTTCTAATTTAAAGGATTCCATAATCTTATTGTATGATCATAAGACCCTGTAGCTATAATTACATTAATTTAATTCATTTTAAAATTTAATTTTTTAAAATATTTATATATATATATATATATATATATATATTTAATATATATCTTATTTATAATTTTTTTTTCATTTATTTTTTGAAAAACAATTAAATACTAATAATATAAATGAATAATTAATAATTAATATACTATAGGATTTTCTTTCTTTTATTATGTTTTTTATAAAATATGTATTAAAAATATATTATAATAATAGATATAAAAATATATATAAAAAAATATTTTAATTTTTTGTTATGTTATGTTTTTAGTTTTTTAAATAAATCAAAAAAAATAAAAAAGAAAAATAAAAAGTATATTATTATTATTAAATAATTTTAAAAAAGAAAATATATGTTTATTATAGTAAGTTTTAAAAAAATTAATAAAAATAATAAAAATTATAACATAAATTAGTAATTATACAATTATAAGAATAAAATTTTGCATAATAAAATTATAATAATATTTTAAATATTTAATTATTTTATTAAAAGTTTTTTTAAAAAAAAGATATATAAATTAAGGTTATAAATAACTCTAAAAAAAAAAAATTTTTTAAATATTTATATATATATGTTTATATATAATAAATATATAAATATATACATATATATATATATATATATATAATAATATTAGATTAAAATTCTTTTAGATAAAAAACATAACAAATATAAAATAATAATTTCTATTAAATGGGTTTTTATCTTTTTTATCATATTATTTGTTTTTAATTCATTTGAAAAAGTAATTTTTATCTACTTTATCCTTTGTTTATATATGAAATATAATAAAAATATTTAGTTATAAATTAAATTACGAACTCATCAAAAATTGATTAGAATTAAGAGTCATAATTAAGAGAAGTATAAATCATATGAGCATAATATCCAATATCATCTCTAACCTAATAAAAAAAAAAAATATTAAAATTATATGTATATATTAATACTTTATCTTGCCATAAAGGATAATCTTTTAAATTATTCATAAGATTAACATATTTATGTAAAGAATCTTTTATATCAGATTCTATCATTTAATGTGTATGCTTTACAATTATAAAAAAATTATTTTATTTAATAAATAAAAATTATTATTTATATATTAATATTTATATATATATATATTATTACTTCATGTTTGTTATGGAAGTTAGATGTAGCTACATTTCTTGAAAGTTCTAGATAAATAGTTTTTAATTCCCAATAAAAATCACTTAAATTTTAAATTAGTTTAGAAAGTTCTTAATATTCCTAAAGAAGTTATTTGGATTCATTAAATTTTTAAAGTTCATTTTTTCCAGAAAATGCTGAAGCAGGTACATTGTAATTTTATGCAACTATACTATAGAAATTAAGTTCCTTTATTTTATTTTTTATTAAAAAAATAAAAAGAATAAATTATAAAAATATTATATTAATCTATATTATTTACATTATATTTCATAGAATTATTCTTTAAGAAATATTCATCTGGGTTTTCAAGATCGGATTTGACCATTTATGCCATTACTCTTTTTGATTAGACTATTTTAAAATTTTATAAATATAATTTCTTTATGTTTAAAATAATAAAATTTATAAACTAAATTATAATATATTAAATTAATATATATGCTTGATAAATATTTATAGTTTTTAATAGTTTTTATTTAGTTTTACAGGCTGTATTAATTATTCTTGATTTAAGAAATGTATTTCTAAAAAATGAAAGAGACATTTTTTTTTATTTTATTTTAATTAAAAAAATTATATATATTATTATTTTTAATAAATAATTTTTTTATTTGAAATATTTTTATATTTTATTTTATAAACTATATTAAAAATAAATAATTTTTGATTATTTATATAATAAAATAAAAATAATTTTTTTTAATTAATTAATTATATAAAATATATCTTTGATAATTTTTAAATAATTTTAAAATGAAATAAATTTATAATTAAATTGTTTATTTTAAGAAAAAAATATTTATTATTAATTAATTAAATTTAATTTAATTTAATTTAATTTAATTTAATTTAATTTAATTTAATTTAATTTAATTTTATCTAACAAATTTTTTTTTATTTTTATTTTATTTTTCTTTTATTATCAATTTTTTCTAAATACAATATTATACAATTAATATATTCATAAATAATATTATTATATTAAAAGATATTTATAATAAAAATTTAGTGGACAATTTAAAAAATAAAAAAATTTTAAGAAAAAAATATAAAAAATAAATATATTTAAATATAAAATTATATTATAAAACCATAAAAATATAAAAAAATATGAAAAAATTATTATTTTTATCTTTATTATTAATATTTTTAACAAATTCTTTTAGTTACAGAATATCAAATACTATTACATAATAAAATACTTATTATTAAAATAGATATTTAAGAATTTTTGATGATAACTATAAATAACCTATTTTAGATTAAGATAAATAATAAGATATTTAAAATAGATTTTTAGATTAAGACGATGATAATTAGGAATAAAATGATGTCAAAAATGACTAACTTGAAAATTAAAACAAATAAACAGATTAATAACAATAATAAAATGATTAATAAGATCATGAAGAATAAAAAGGTAAACAAGAAAATGAAGAAGAAATGAAGAAAAAATAAGAAGAAGAACAAAAGAAAAAACAAGAAGAAGAATAAAAGAAAAAACAAGAAGAAGAATAAAAGAAAAAATAAGAAGAAGAACAAAAGAAAAAAGAAGAAGAAGAAAAAAAGAAAAAAGAAGAAAAAGAATAAAAGAAAAAATAAGAAGAAGAACAAAAGAAAAAAGAAGAAGAAGAAAAAAAGAAAAAACAAGAAAAAGAATAAAAGAAAAAATAAGAAGAAGAATAAAAAAAAAAACAAGAAGAAGAATAAAAAAAAAAACAAGAAGAAGAATAAAAGAAAAAACAAGAAGAAGAATAAAAGAAAAAACAAGAAGAAGAATAAAAGAAAAAATAAGAAGAAGAATTTAAGAAAAAATAAGAAGAAGAACAAAAGAAAAAAGAAGAAGAAGAAAAAAAGAAAAAACAAGAAAAAGAATAAAAGAAAAAATAAGAAGAAGAATAAAAAAAAAAACAAGAAGAAGAATAAAAAAAAAAACAAGAAGAAGAATAAAAGAAAAAACAAGAAGAGGAATAAAAGAAAAAATAATAAGAAGAAGAATAAAAGAAAAAACAAGAAGAAGAATAAAAGAAAAAATAAGAAGAAGAACAAAAGAAAAAAGAAGAAGAAGAAAAAAAGAAAAAAGAAGAAGAATTTAAAAAAAAAAGAAAAGAAAAACAAGAAAAAAAAAAAAAAGAAAGAGAAGAAAGAAAAAAAAAAGCTTAATAAAAAAAGCAACAAGAAGAAGAACTAAAAAAATAAAAATAAAAAGAAGCCTAATAAAACCAAGATGAAAAATTAGAAGAAGAATAAATTGAATAAAATGATGAATAAGAAGATAAAGAATAATAATAAAAAAAAGACTAAAATGAAGAACAATCAGAAGACAAAGATCAATCAGATGAAGAAGTCTAAACTGAAGACAAAGAAGAGGATGAAGAAAAAGAAGAAGAAGAAAAATAAACCGATGATAAAGATTAATAATCTAAAAATCCTCCGAAAGAAAGTGAATAGTATTAAATGAAATCTAAAGAAATCTATTTAAACAATAATTAGAAAATAATAGGAAAAATCGAAACTTAAGTTCTATACTAGCCAGTTTCCTTTTTTTATTTTGACACTGAAGATAATTAAGGCTTTAACTATAATATACCCCTTACAATAATTGTTTCTGGAAAAGAAGACTTTTTACATTCTCCTGCTTTATTTATTTCTTTTCAAGAAGAATATCCTAACGGATATAACCAAAGTGATACTGTATGTGGTTTTTAAGGCTAAGATTTTTGTTCATTTTAACTAGAGTAAACATAAAAGAGGATCTATATGGGAATTTTCTGCTAAAGCAAATGTGTATTCAATATCTAGATATTCCAAGAAGCCCCTGATAAATTATTTATAGACGAATACACAATGCTAAGAGCTGATAAAGACACCTCAACTGAAAAAATCATATACTTAAATATACCAGATGACCATTTCCCCATCAGTCACTTATTAATAGAGGCTTATATACTAAACCCGACTGAAATAAACTCTCCTATCCGTCTTTATGTAAAGGAAGGTTTAGTAGCCATTCCTAATCCATCTGATTTCGACTTTTATGCTGAAGAAATAATGTTAAATGGCCAAAGTGTATTAATAGAGGCTAATTAAAACCAAGAATATATAACATAGAAAAATTATGTAATTTCCTTATATTTACCTAAACAAGCTATTGTGAGTTTTCAAACTGAATCTTTTTATAAAATAAGAAAAATTCATCTTTTTTAAGACCTCTCCGATATGGTTGATGCAGAGCAGGTACGTATTTTCAAGCTTATTTTAGATGATTATTCCTTAAGTTTAATAAATGAGAAAAATAACCAAAAAGATATGCAAATTTCCTTCGAACTAGACCCTTTTTAGGGAAATCCGGACCTATATATAACATTTAACGAATTACCAGATAATCCATCTGACACATCCTAATATAAATGGTCTTCAGTTTAAAAAGAGGGTACAGAAAGTCTCAGTTTATCCCCATCTTTAGTTAAGAAGGAAAGCTTTGACATCAATGATGTCTTTTATTTGATTGTATATGGGTAATCGGCTGCTTCTTTTGTTATTTATAATTATATTTCTACTTTTGAAGACCGTGCTTTATTATTTGATTATCCTGAGAACGGCTATTTAGAATAGAATGACTTTGTAAACTACAGTTTGACGTTAAAATATGAAATGTAGGATGAATTTTAGGCCACCTTTCTCCTAATAGGTTCTAATTTAGAATTTTACATAAAAATATGTGATAACAGTAATGAATAGTGTGTTATAAATGACTAAAATGCCGACTAAATAAACCTAAAAAGTACCGAATAGAGCAAAAAAGAGCACAAAATTTAAATTACGATAAAAAAAAAAGACTTTTTCGACTAAAAAAAAGTCTAAAAACGTTTTATTACAGTAGGTATAAAAGCAATTAAAAATACTTAATTTAAACTTTTTGCAAAACACCCATTTTCATATATAAAACTAAAAGAAAATACAAACTATAGAAGTGCACTAGAACAAGGACATGCTGAATACTATAAGTTTTCTATAAAAAAAAATTCGAAAGATAATATTTATAAAATAGTATTCTCATATATAACTATTTCTGGCTAAATATCAGTCTTTTCTTCCAAAAAAACACCCTATCCTGATAATGAAGATACTGTTTTTGCTTATGATATAAACCAAGATTAAATAGTGTATTAATAAACTAATGAAAACGAAGAAAATTAAGATATGAAGGGGACTTATTATTTATCGGTAAAGGCTTACGCATCTTCTATATATTAAATACATGTGAAGGTTTATAGAAAAAAAAAGGAAGATAAAAAAATAACATCTGAACCTAAATATATAGACTTTGGTAATGTAGAAAAAGGTTATATATAATACGGAATCGATGAAGTATTCTATTTTGAGCCTTAAACATCCATTTTGGAAATGCAACTAAGCTTATTTTACAGCACTTATATTTAAAATAAAAGTACATTCACAAGAGGTTTACGTCCGGAAATTATTTTATAGTAATTTTAAAATACGACATCAAATGATGAAGAAGAGACTTCTCCTTTAATAATTGAAAATGAAAAAGAGGATTTTCAAGCCCAAAATTTTATTTTATATAAATATAAAATTAAATATTAGTCAAATATTTGGTATTAAATAACCTTGAAACATGATAGTTAAAATTATCAACAATATCAAATTAAATATGAATTGAATATAAATTCATAAGAAATTAGCTATATAATTCCATAAGGTAATTATATATAAGAACTAGCCTTTAAAAATATGCAAACATATGAGTTTTATATGAATTCTCCTTCTTAATTCTACTTGGAAGTTTTCGAATGTTTAGGAAGCGTTAACATTTAAGCTTCTGATTCTATATGGAATACACTAGATAAAAAATTCAATATAAATTAAAATTTATCTTAAATAATAGGAGATCATTAAATTATTAATTACGATTTATAATAACAAGGTCCTTTATATTTATCTGTAATTAGTGAAAATTAAGCACTATATATGTTTGTTCCCCATCTTATACCAAGAGATTAAATTATTCCTCATTAAGTTTATTCGACTCCATCTGAAACATCAATAGAAATATAGATATACGAGAAAAAGAAAAATGATAATAAAAAAAAAAATGAAAATAATAATGATAATAATAAAAACAACAATGAAAATAATAATAATAATAATAATAAAGATAATGATAATGATAATGATAATGATAATAATAATGATAATGATAATGATAATGATAATGATAATGATAATGATAATGAAAATAATAATAATAAAGATAATAATAATAATAATAATAATAATAATAATAATAATAATAATAATAATAATAATAATAATAATAATGGAAATAATGATAATTAAAATCAAAATAATAATAATAATAATAAAAAAAATCTATAAATTACTTTTGGTACTATTTAATGTGCTAATGGATGCATAGATAGTATTTATGAGGCTAAAGAATATTAATATAATATATATATTACTAATTAATAATAGTTATTACCTTATTTTGCCAAATGTGGTTTAGATAATCTTAGTACAGATATTCGTTATGAAGAATTTAAGAATTTGAATTTTGAAGATATTTATTTATAAAAAGCAACCTATGTATATACGAGTTAATAACCTCTTAAGCATACTTTTTTGATTGAAGATATACCTGATAATGATGATTATTATATATAAATTGCTGGTATTTTATACTTATAAGTTGATTAAGAAGATTAAGAATATTATGAGTCTTTTACTTTTATTTACCCTCCAAAAAAATACTCTCTTAAATAATAAATTATTTAAAATATAATAAATTTAGAAAATTAAGATATTTTTAAAATTATATATATAATACCTGAATGGGCTGCTATTTCAATAGGAGCTTTCATTTCTATTGTGATTATTTTATGTCTATATAAGTAAATTAAAATGTTTGTCATTAGAAGAAGATATAGATTGGCAATGGAAAGCAATTAAGACGATAATTAAAAAGATTAAATTGAGGATGCATAAAACGAAGATGAGAATGTTATTAATGAATATGAAGATAACGAAAAGAAAAACGAAAAAAAAAAAATAATATTAACAACAAGTAATTGAATATTTATAAAAATATTTATTTAGTAATTATTTTAGAAATAAATATATTATAATATATATATAAATAAAAAAAATTATATATAAATATATATATATTTATATATATATTTATATATATATATATATTTATATATATATATATACTATATTTTAATAAATTTCATCTATAATATTTATTTAACCCCAATGGTTATTAATAATAATTTTTTTAAATATCCATTCTAGAATTATTGTAGTTTGGATGATTCTACATCTATACACCAGATTAAAATTCTATATAATACTCAGGTGTTTAAAAACTTTTATTGCATCTTTCTGAATATTCTTATTCACTTCTAGCTTCTGTAACTTTAGTTAATTTTTCGAAATTATTATTGTTTATAGTATTATTTAAATATAATTTTGAATCATTTTATTTTTGATTAATATTTTTTTAGGTAATGATTCCATTTTATGCTAAAATTGATTCATAATATTTTTATTATTATTAAAGTTATTTTTAATAATTCTCTTTTTGTTCTTTTAAAATATCATATTGGCAAAAATCATAATCTTTAAATTTACTTTTTCTTTCATAGAAAATTTCAGAACTATTATTTTAAATATTATTGTTTTCATTATTTTAATTATTATCATTATTTACATCTTATTATTATTATTATTATTATTATTATTATTATTATTATTATTATTATTATTATTATTATTTTTCAATTTAAAATCCATATTTTTTAACTAAATCTTAATTTGAAGGTGGTGAATAAATCTATTGATCGCCATCGCCATCGATTTCGAATTCCTGTTTTTTATAATTTTTATTTTCAATTTCTTAAATATCATCTTCTATATTTTCATTTATATCTTTTAATTATTAAATTCTTTTCTTAATAGATTCATCAATCTTATTAGATCCTCTTTCCTTTAATATTTAATTAAACTTTTCTTATTTCTATGATAAAATACTCTTAACTTGTTAACTTTAATTGTTCTTAATATCAATAATCTTGTCTAAATCTTCTTCATCAATCCTTCTATATACAAGTGTTTCTCCTCCATCCTATTCCACTTTTATCTTTTCAATTGTAGTAATTCTTTTAAACCCATATTTATTATCTAAAAAATCATCTATAGGCGGATTAAAAAGCATTTACCTTTCCCCTTCTTAAGCACAATCCAAACATTGATTTTCATATAAAAACTAATTAGCACTCAATTTAGATTTTTAATTTAAATTTTTTTCTGTTTACTCTTTAAAATGTTAAATATCAGAATTTGGACCCATTAGAAATCTTTAATAAAGCTTTGATTATAAATCATTTGCAAGTTTTTTTTTTGAATTATTTTTCATTTTTAACATTTCTTCATTTAAATCCTATATACCTATTTTTTTTTTTAAACTTTTAAAGACTACGGTTTTTTATCTTTATCTTTATAATTATATTTTTCTTGAATTTATTCTTCTTTAGGTGCTTTTAATATTCTTGAATGCGTGTTAGAATATTACATTGTTTATTCATAATCATTATCTAATGTTTATATTAAATATTTAAATATAAATATATATATTTTTTTTTTATTTTTTTTATATTTTAGTATATATATTATTTATTATTTTACCATTATATTCTTTCATATTTACGAATTATTAATATGTATTTTTAAATTAATTCTCTTTTCCTTACTTATCATATTTATTTTTAACTTTCTAGCTTATTTTTATAGGATAATATTAATTTTCTAAGGGATCCCAAACATCTTATATTACTTCTTCTAATACTTGATTATTATCTATAGGAATGTATTGAACCCATCTTCTTATATTATTATAATTGCATACATCATTTAATATAGGAGGATCGGGTCTATAAGGATCTGTTATAAAATTATAATAAGAAGGCTTATCTTCGCATTATAAACAATTAGTCCCTTATGGATATGAATGACTTTGTCCAATAGGTAATTTTTCTTCAGGTTCATGGCTTATATAAGGATTTAATTGATATTTTTTTGAAAAATGCTCAAATAAACTCATATAGTGATTTTTGTTATATCTGTAATATTCTTTGGGGAGAGTCGCGTTTATTTTTTTAAATGAGGTGAATAAAATGGAAGTGTTATGTTAGTTTATATCTATTCATCTAATTCTTTTATTTTTTATTTTATTTTTAAAGAATAATTTTAATATTCTTGTTCTACAGAATTACTTATCATTTTATTTTATTATTTAAAATTTATATAATATGATTTGAAAAATAATTATTATTAAAGGATTTTTGTATAAATATATATTTATTTTTTTTAAAAAAATATTTAATTTATTTTTGATAATTAAAATATATTAATTTTATAAAAAATAATTAAAATATTTATTTAAATAAAATAAAGTTTTATTTTTTAATATAATGTGAAATAATTTTTTTATTTATATATAAAAATAATATATATATATATATATAAATATTAAAAAAATATATATATTTTTTTAAAATATTATTTATATATAAATTATTTTTAATAATATTATATTACCAAAATACCAAAAAAAAAAAATATAGGAAATAATAATAAATAATTATATTTATATATAATTTAATTTATAATGATTCTGAAAAAATTTTATTTATTAAAAATATTTTTATTTTCATTAAATGATTCCTAAAACAATATCATCTCTAAATTCACAATGATGAACAATTCCATTTGATTTAATAAATTCCTATATTTTTATTTATAAAATAAAGAAAAAATAAAAAAATTACTCCTTAACCATTCATTTTATCATTAACCCATTCTCCAATATATTTTTCTCCATTAATCCAACTATAAATTCCTTTTCCGTGTCTTTTTCCATAAAGCCATTATCCTTCATATTTATCTCCACTTACGAATTAATATACTCCTTATCCTCCTTTATCTCCTTCTTTCCATTCTCCTTAATACTAATCTCCATTTGACATATATAAATTTCCAAAGCCTTATCTTCTATCATTCAACCAATCTCCTAAATTAAATTTATTTATTTTATTTTTAAAAAATGTTATGAATACAAACCTTCATATTTATCTCCATTAGCAAAAAAATAAATTCCTTTTCCACTTTTTTATCCATATTTAAAATCTCCTTAATATCTATCACCATTAATATACATATGTATACCAGTTCCATTTTTATAATCATTAATCCAATTTCCTTCATATTTACTACCATCTCTAAAAAAATAAATACCTTATCCATGCTTAGACCCATTAAGCCACTGATTGAAAATTAATAATATATATTAATAAATAAATATATAAATATATATATATATATATATATATATATATATCTCTATAAATTATTTTTTATATACTTCCCCATCATATTTATCGTTATTAGCATAATACATAATTCCTCTTCCGTTTGCCTTATCTTATTTCCATTAACCATCATATTTAGCTCCTGAAGAGTAAGTAAGTATTCCTTTTCCATTTTTAATTCCATTTTCCCATTATCCTTCATATTTTTCATCAAATTGATAATAATAAGTTCCTTTACCATATCTTTCTCCATTTTTCCATTCTCCTTCATATTTTTCTCCTGTTTAAAAGTAACTGTATTAACCGAATCCATTTTTCATATTATTTTCCCAATTACCTTTATAAATATTGCCATTTGCATAATTATAAATTCCTTGTCCATTAATATGTCCATTTTTTAATTACCCTTAATAAACATCTTCATTTTTGAATAAATATAAACCTTCTCCATCCATATAATCCATCTTCCAATCTCCAAAATATTTATCTCCATTCTAAAAAATATTCACCCCTTTTCCATTTCTTAAGTTATTTTGCATTTGACCGATATATGTACTTCCATCTTTATGAATCTATTGGGTATAATTTTAGTTGTCTATGTATTTTTATTAGAATTCTTATATTTATTAGTCCTTAATTATAGTAGGAAGTGCTTAAGGCTTTTAAATTTCGATTATAGAACGCTTTTAAGACATCATAAAATCATTCCTATTTTGTGAATTATTTAAAAGATAATTATAACTGTTATTTAAAGATAACTATTTTTTTTGTTTTTTTTTATAAATTTATCTATATAAGTTATTTATGTTATTTTTTTTTTTAGGGTTGATCCTTATTTTTTATTTTTTTGTATTAATTATTTTTATTATTTTTTATTTTATTTTTCTTTTCTTTCTTTATATATTTTTATTTATTTTATTTACTAATGAATATAATAAATATTTATTATTGTTATATATTTTTAAAAAATTAATAAATAAATTTAAATCAAAATTTTATTATTTATTATTTTATATGTTTTAAATTATATATATTTTTACAAAAAATATTTTCTAAAATAAAGCAAAAATATATAAATAAAATTTATCAAGAGTACAAAAATATTAAAATAAAAAATTAATTGTTTATACAGATTTATTTATAATTGAATTTGTCTATTTTGTATTAAAAATTTTTTATTAATAAATAAAATTAAAAATATTTAATTTTAAGTTATTATTTAATGAATATGTTAATATATTATTAAATAAATTTATATATATCAATATAAATTATAAATATTTAATATATTTCTATAAGTTATTATTATTTATTTAATATAATATTTAAAAAATAAATAAAATTAAGTTATATATTTCATAAATATATCATTGATAATTTAATATAATAAAAAAACCAATACAATAAAATAATATAAAATTTTTATTCTATAAATATTATTGCATTATTTTTGTATTATTATATATTATTAAAACTATGCTTTTATACTAATTAAATCTTAAACAAACAAAAAATTATGTATATTGTATTGACATTATTAATCTATTAAATAATTTATTAATTTAATATAAAATCTTTAATTATTTTATATAGAAATCAAATAAATAAATAATAATAATTTAATTTTTTGTTATAATAAATAATTAAAGTATAATATAAGTATGCAATCTTTTATCAATAATTGCTATTTTATAAATTTCAATATGCCAATATTATATATATTGAATTCAAAATATTTTAATAATAAAACAAAATAAATTAATATTTTTACTATTACTATTTATTTTTTAAACATATATTTATTAATAACCTATTTATTTTAATATTAGAAGTATTATTAGAAAAAAATAATACTTATCTAAATTTTTATTTATTTATTTAAATAATAAAAATATTCTTTTCATATTAAGATTTTATATATTGATTTTATATTATAATATATGTTAAAAAATATAATTATCAATTTTTAATAAATTAGTAATTTTTATTTAAAAAAAAAAAAACTAAAAAATATCTAAAAAAAAAAAAAAAAAAAAAAAAAATTTGACAGACAATATATTAAATATTATCTAATTTAAATATAATAAATATATAATTTTTTTATTTTACAAATATTAAAAATCAATTGATTTTTTTTTTCCTATTTTTAAGTATTTTCATTTGTTTCTTTAATATGTTAGGATTATTTTAACTTTCATATAAAATGTCTAGTAATTTAACATATTATTATTTTTCTTTTAAATCTCTACTTTCAATCCATTCTTTTACATGATTTTACAAATAAAAGTTAAATATCTCACTAAATTTTTAATTGTACATCAATTTGTGAAAATTCTTATGATTAGGCGATTTAAATTTACAATATCTTATAAGTTTTTTCCTTAAAAGTATCGGATCATTAGAATTTGCATAGAAGGGTATTTTTTAAATAAGGGTAGTATCATCAACAATATATTTAGACCATTTAATAAAATTGCTAATAATATTTTTAACAATATTTCCTTTTCTTAAGACTTTTTGGTTATCATTATATTCTTTTTTTCTAATTATTCCTATTTTATAATTATAGCTTTAGATTTTTTGATATCTTAGTTATTTTATATAATTTATTTTTATAAATAAAATTAATCTTTATATTATTATTATTCTTAATATTATATATTTTTGGTTAATTTAATTGCCTATTTTCTAATATTTTTAGTTTATTAAATTAATTATTTTTATTCATTCTAAAATACATCAAAATTTTAATAATCTTTATAGAATTTAATAAATATATATATATATATATATATATATATATATATATATTATATATATTATTATTATTATATTATTATTTATTTTAATTTTAATTATTATATATATATTATTAATTAATTATTTA
>NW_004087773.1:0-3594 GCF_000220395.1 Ichthyophthirius multifiliis | reverse complement strand
TGGTAAATTATTTAAACAATTTAAAAAATAATTATTAATGACCGTATTTATTATAATAAAAATCACTTTTATAAATATAGATTGTAAATACTACTATAAAATATTTTAACTTGTTTATTTTTATTCAATTTTAGTTAGTAATATTTTTTAATTTTTAAATTATATATTAATTATTTTTAATAGCTTGTAAAAATTTAACTAATATTTATTTTAATATGCTTATCATTTATAGACAGTATGAAAAAATATATTAATTTTGATTTAAATTATTTTATAAATGATTTAATTTAGTCTGTAAATTTTATTTTTATTATTTTCATAAATATTATAATACATAATAAGGGAGTCATATTATTAATTATTTTTTAAAATTAATATTTATCAAATACAGACAGTAAATTATATTAACTTTTTTTATTATTTTTTTAAATTTAAAAAAAGTATGTTAATAATAAAATATTAAATAAATTGTAATTCATAAACAAAAATAGAAAGTAAGAATATTTTTTAATTAATTAATGTTTAATGTATTATATTTTAAATATAAGGATGTATGAAAAAACATATATATATATTATTTCTTTGAAATTATCTTAATATAAGGATGTAATTTTAACAACTAATTTTTTATTTTACATTTTTATATTATTAAATAAAAAACTAATAGTCAGTAAAAATATAATTAGACAAGCAGAATTTAATATATATCGTTTTAAAAGGGAGTAATCATTTTAAAATTTATTATTTAAAATTTTATTAATCTAAATTGATTAGATTTTGGTAATATATCTCATAATTTATATGAATTGTTAAAAAAATATTTAATTCAAATAAGAGAGTAAGATTTTAAGATTCAATTTAATTTTTATATTTTTTATTTGTTTAATATTGCGTATAAATATTAATAATTTTGTAATTTAATTTTTTTTTTGAATTACAGAATGTAAAATTTTGAATATTCTATTGTTTAAAACTATTTAAATAGAGCGTATAAATTTTTAAAATTTTATTAATTAAATATAATTTAGAAAGTGATATTTTTAAAAAATTAATCATTTAATATTTTAATATAGCAAGTATATTTATTTGACTAATAGTTTATTTTATAAAAATAATTTAAATAGACAGTAAAAATTATATATTTTTTGAATATAATTTTTATAATTTTAATTTAAATAGGATGTAATATATTTAGATTTTTTTATAATTTTAAATTATTGATTTTAAGGATATCGATGTTACAAAAAAAAATATTTATAAAAATAAATTTAATATATTGAAATAGCCTGTAATTAAAAAAAAAAAAAAATATTTTTTTTATTTTTAAATAGTTTGTAATAATTAATATTCATTAAATTATATATTATTAATAAATTTAAAAAAGTACGTAATATTATTAATATATTTACTAATTTTAAATAATTGTATTTCATTAATAATAAAGAATAAAGTAATTAACTTATTTAAATACATTAAAAAATTAAAAATAGGATGTAATTGATAAATTTTAAGATATTTAATTTATTATTAAAAAATTAGTGCGTAAATCTTATAATAAAATATTTTAATTTAATAATTAATTTAATTTTAGAAATGCGTATATTCTTTATTTTTTTAATGATTTATAAAACAAAAAGACTGTAATATTTTTTTTTTAAACTTTTATTTATTTATTTTATTTAAAATAGAATGTTTATATTAATAAAAAAAAATTATCTGATTTAATTTTACAATAAATTATTAAAATAACAACCAGAGTGTCAAAAATAAATATGTATTATAATAATTATATTATTTTAAATTTATAAATGATTTATAAACTTTAATTTTTAAATTTAAATATTACGATTCCTGCTAATTAAAAGGTAACAAAATTAGATATCATTCTTTTAAAAATAATTATTTTTATTCTATTATATTTAGAAAGATGTACTTAAACTTTTATTATTTTTTCCTACTTTATAAACTTAATATAGGCAGTAATTATTTTTATTTTTTCTTAATTTTAAATTTATTTTACAATAAAAATATAAAATTTAATAATTTTTTATATTAATAAGAATGTTAAATATTAATATCTGAGATTAATAAAAAAACATAATAATTACAAATAGAAAGTTAATAAATATTTAAAATATTTCTTATAAATTTTTATTATAGATTTAAAAAGTAATTTTTAATTGTGTAAATTCGATTCTACATTACTTAAATATTATTAGATTAAAGAAGTTATTTATATTATTAAAGTTTTATAATTTATTATATCTATAGATTGTAAAAATTAATAATTTTATTGATTCAATTTTTTAAATTATATTTAGTGTGTATTATATTTTATTTGAAGTTTTGAAAATTTAATTATTAAAATAAGGCTGTAAGAAATAATTTTTTAATAAAATTTATTATTGGATAATTAATATATGCCATAGAATGTATTAATATAATTTTTATAATAATATATATTGATTTTTGTAAAAAAAGATTGTATAATTTTACTATTTTATATAAATATGTTTTTTAAATCAAATTAGAAAGTAAAGCTTTATTTAGGGTTTTATTAACTTAAAATAGGATGTAATATTATATTCTTTATTTGTTTTTTTTATTTAATAAAATACAGGAAGTATTTTTCATTTAGCTAAGATTTTAACATAATAATATATATATATATAAAATTAGTGTGTAATAATAATATTTTAATTAAAGTATTTGAAAAAAACTTTTAAAAAGGAAAAAGTAATTTATAATTAATTAAAATAAAAATTTGATTCAAAATAATATGATATTATATAATTATAACAAAAAGCAATTATATTATTACTATTTTTATTTTTAATTATTTTTTTATTCTATTTATTTGATAAATTTATATTTATTATTATTTTTAAATTTAAAGTAGTTTAAGGTATTATTGTCTTTTTTATTATAATAATAATATTTTTAAGGTTTAATATAAGTTTATATCAGAAAATTTATATTTTAATTTAATTTAAAAAAAATTTAGATTGATAATACGAGGTATTTTCAGAACATTTTTTTTAACTAAAACAATAATTTAAAAATAAATGCAGTTGAAAATTGTTGAGATAATTCAAAAAGAAAGAATATATATATATATATATATATATAATTAAAAATCTAATTAATTTATAATTAAAAAAAAAACTTAAATTAAAAGCTAATGTTTTATATCTATAAAAATAAAAGACTATTATTATGAAAATATTATCTTCTATTCAAATCTATATAAAATTATAAAAAAAGAATATCTAGATTTAATACAAAAAAATATTAACTATTTATTTTAACAAATCAATAATAATTTTATAAAATTTAATAAAAATATATTAAATTTAAACTTAAAAATAAAAACTCAAATTTTCATATAAAGTAAAAAAATTTTATAATTATAAATTATTTGTTATTAATATCTAAAATTTATTAAAAATAAAAATAAAAAAAAAATTATATTAATAAGTAAATAAAATTAAATATATATATATATATATAAAAAAAATTAAATAAAAATAGTTTAAGTAAAATAAAAATAAAAATAAATTTAAATTTTAGTAAATAAAATAATAAAAAAATAAT
>NW_004086395.1:0-11668 GCF_000220395.1 Ichthyophthirius multifiliis | reverse complement strand
TATTTTTTATATTTTTATACATTAACTATTTATTACTGATTATATTTTAATAATTATTTGATTTTTAAAAATTATAAGTGAGCCATAAATCTTTATATCGCTAATCAATCAATCAATCAATTTTATTTCAAAATAAATATATATTTTATTATTTTTTAATAAATATATATTTATTTATATATATATAATTTTATTTTTTTATTTTTTTATATTTTATTTAGAGTGAAATAATTATTTAGTTTAAAAATTAAAAATTATAATTTTCATATATTTTGCTAAATATAAATTGTTTTATTCAAAAATATTTAATATTAATTATATCTATCAATTCTCGATATTATTTTTTCTAAATAAATAATTTAATTAAGTCTTTTCTTTTTTAATGTTTTTTTTTATTTTTTTTTTAATAAAATTTTAATATTTACTAACTATTAATATTTTTTAAAAATATTTTTTTTTGTTAATTTATTAAATCTCTTATATTTTATTTTTTAATAACTAAAACCTTTATATTAAAATTTATAACTCTTTTTTATTCTGAAATATTTTAATAAGAAAATAAAATATTAGTTTTTGTCTATTTAATAATATATAAAATTCAATAATAAGAATTACTTCAAAATATTTAGTTGTTTATTTATAAATATCGATGCTAAAAATTTAAAAAAATAAAAAATTAATATTATTTATATGTATAAGTTGCTTTTATTTTGAATTAAAAAATCTATATTCACAATCAATACTTTAAAAAAACAATATAAAAATGAATATAAAGAATTAAAAAAAAAGTAATAACCAAAATATATCAAAATATAATTTGTGAATTTACGATATAAAACTAAATTCTAATGAGGTTAAATTATATTGCATTATTATATGTGTATTCAATTCAAAAACTACCTAGATATATAATCACTATAATATTTATATTCCTTATTTGAGTCTTTTAATTTAAATTAATATAATTAACAAAAATTAATTAAAAATAATACATATAATACGATATTTCTATTAAACAATTAAAATGAATATATAATGGTCATACAAAATTATTATATTAATTTTTTCAATTTTCAAGCTATTATTATATTAATTTTTCAATTATCAAGCTATTATTATATTAATTATTTGATATAATCATTTTTTACTAACATAAAAAAATTTAGTATTGAACGGTGTGAATATTTTATAATTATTTAGCCTTAAAAATTAGTATTTATGTATTGATATATACTATGGTTCATATAAAATTAAATGAATACAAATTATGTCCTAATTTAATAAAGTATATTTAGATGTATATACAATTAATGTGTAGAATAATTTAAAGAGAGATATATCATTAAACGGGATTTTTATGTGAATTACCATATCCAGATTTATATAGATATAAATTAATCAAAATTTAAATATATTAGATGTGAGGATAATAATATTATTTTAAATTGCAAATTAATTTTTAAACATATAGAATCGTTTTTTAAACTAGAAGTTTTAAATATTTATACAGATAAAATATAGAATTTAGATAATCGAAGTTATTTAATTAAAGGACTATTCTCAAATGAATTTGAAATCGATAGAAATTAAATGAATGTGATTATTTTTTAATTAATTTATATATAATGCATATTTTTTAAAAAGTGGGCGATTCTTAACTTTCAAGGTATTTTAGTATAGCAATATCTAAATCAAAAATTAAAAAAAAGGGAAATAATATTTAATTAGATTAGAAGAAATCGATAGAAAAAATTTTTGTTAATAATAAAAAAATAAAATCAGATAAATATTAATTTTAAAATATTTACGGCTTAAAATATAATAAAACTATTTAGTGATTTAAAAGATATAATCAACCATACTTTAAAATTTAAAATCTATAGATCTCAACTTTAGATGAACTGTTTAACGAGTCTTTTGAAATAAGAAAACTTTTTTTCATCATAGATTATTTTATAAATATTGCGTTTTATATGATAGTACTTAATGTCTCAAATGCAAAGAAAGATTCATTTCAAATTGAAAACTAAAAATGAGTGTTTGAAAAGAAAAATATATGTAATGTATTTAATAAAAATTAAAGGAATGAATGTATTAAAGTTAAGAGAGAAGATGAATATCGTAAATAAAAAATATAGAAAGAAATCGCAAACATAATAGATAAAAATTTTTAAAGGAATATCTGTAAAAAATAGGAAGAATGTGTGAAAAATATGCAGGATATAAGTTAAATAAAAAGTATAATGATAAAAAAAATATAAATATTATATTAATAATATTTGTATTTATTTTTATAATAATAAAAAAATATAATTAAATATATATATAAATTATATATATATATATATATATATATATATATTATTTCTATTATTTGTTTTATACTATAAATATATTACGATTTTATTTTTTGTAACTGTTTTTTTTATATATTTTTTTTTATTTTATTTTTAATTTTTAATATATTTTTTATTTATCTAATATTATTTTGTCCAAAAAAAAAAATTATTATAAAAAATCTTTAATTAATATATTTATTTAATTATATTTATATTTATTTTAATATTTTTTTTTAATATATAATTAATTATAATTAATATCTTTTATTTATATTAAGATTAATTATTATATATGTTTGAATATTTATTATAATTTTTTTTATTTTTCAATTATTTTTTAAGAATTTACTAGACATTAATAATTACAAATTTATAACTATCATATCATTTTAGAATATTTTTTTTCTATAATTTTTGTTTAAGACAAATTCTTATTATTATTGCACTGTTTTATATATAACAATTTTTTTACAAGAATTTTAAAGTATTTTTATTTTAATAATATGAATATTATTAATATTTTATTTTAAATCTATTTGCGTAAAAACTTTATTTAAAATATTTTTATTCATTTTATATTGATTTCTTAGAATATTATCTTTTAAGATTTTTTTTTAGCTTAGTTTTCAAGAGTATAAAAATATAATTAATTATTTAATAGTTTAATTATGTCAAAGTTTTAGGAAACATTCTTATTTTTACTAAAAATCATATAAATTCTAGTTAATTAATATTATTATGAGAAATATTTATTACTTTAAGAAAAGCTTATAATTTTAAAACATATTTTTGTTATATTTAAATAATTAATATATAGACTTATTTTATTTAAATAATAAAAAATATATTTATATTTTATTATATGTAACTAAATAGATATAAATATCTATTACTTATGATCAATATATATAATAGAACCTATGATTTAAGATAATTATTTTTATAAAAATTAAAAAAAATCATATAGTTCTCACTCAAAAAATTATAAATTCGTATGTTAAATACATTATTTAAAAAGATATATTTTTATTTATTTCTTACATATAACAAATATTTTTAATATATTAATAATATAAATTTATTAACAAAAACAATAATTAATTAAAAAAAATTATAATTAAAATATTTTTATATCTTATTTTAAAATTTTTAATTAAAAGATAATATTTAGTTTTTTATTTAATTTTAATAATATAATTTTATATTTTAATTTATATTTTTTAAATTATTTTTATTTTATATATATATTTAATTATTTTAATATCAATTTTTTTAAATAAAAAATAAATAAAATATAAGAATATGAAATAGAAATTTATTATTTAAAATATATATATTATATAAAAAATAAAATATATTTTTCTTATTATAATTTTTTAATAAATACATTTTATATAAAAAAAATTATTTTCTATATTTTTATAATAATTTATATTGTATTAATAATATTGAAATTGATTATTTATATATTAAATTAAAATAATTAATAAAATTAAATTTATAAATAAAATATAAAAAAATAATTATTAATAATTAATAAATTTATTATATATTTTAAATAAAATTTATTAAATAAAAAATATTAATATAATTAAATATATTTATTTTTAATAAAAATAATATATACATATATATATATATATATATACATATGTTTATTACTTTAAATACATATTTTATAATATGTTTATAATAATTTACATAATATATATATTTTATTCATTTATATAAGAAACACTTATTATATTGTCTATGAATCTTATTTTTAAATTATAAGATAATAAATATAAAATAATTTAATTAATTTTTATTATTGAATTTATTTGATTAATAAAAATAGGATAGGAGCTATTTATTATGATTAGTTTCTTTTTTTTTAGAAATGCATGAATATTATATAAGTAAGGATGATTGTAATATGTTGATTGCAAGGTTTAATAATAATCTATAATTAGTTCTTAGTAAGATCATTATTTTAATTTAGATTAATTTATTTTATAATTTAGACCTAAATATAAAATATTTTTCATTTGATATAGTTTTTTTATAATATTAAATATATATATATATATATAAATTTACATATTAAAATAAAAATTATAATTTTTTGAAATAAAATATTATAAATATAAAAATATTTTTATTCTTTGATTTTATATTTTCTTTTTGCAAATTAAAGAAAAATAAAAGTTTAAATACATTTTCATCAAAACATTATTTTTATTTTTTCTTAAGAAAATATAAAAAATTTAAAAGAAATAACAGATATATAGATATATATATTTTAAAAAAATATTTATTGCTTTATTTTGTTAAAAATATAAGTATTATTTATTTTATTTTTTAAAAAATAAATTTCTTTTATTTTATTTTATTATTCTATAAAAATTAATTTTATTAAAATAAAATAATAAAAATAAAAATTTTAAAACAAATATCTCATATAAAAATTTAAAAGCATTTATTAACAAAATTATAGAAAGCATATAATATACTTAACAATTTTTTCTAAAGATATAATAATATACAAATTTATAAAATGTAAATACAAAGAAAAAAAATGATTATAAAAATATATATGTAAATATAAAAAAAAATATGATCATATTTTTGTAAAAAAAATATTCATACAAATTATTAATATTATGGCTTAATTTAAAATATTATTATAAATTAAGTAAAGGAAAACATGATGAATATGAAAAATTATAAAATAATTTTTTTTAAAAAAAAATTAAAGCTAATTTTTTATATAAAAAAACGCAATATAAAATAAAAGCATAAGAAAAAATATTAATATTATATAAATATATATATGTATTTCTATATTTTTTAAAATCATAAATAATTATATATTATAATAATTTATTTTATATTTACTTTTTATTTATTAGATATTTTTTTAAAAAAAAATTAATATTTATTTAAAATATTATTTTTTTTAAAATAATATTTAATATACATTTTTTTTACTATAAATAATATATCTAATAATAATTTACTATAATTATTTTTAATTATATATTATTTCATATAAATTTAATTAAATATTATTCTTATATAATTTCTATATATTAATATAATAGAAATAAAAAATATTAAAAAAATAGGAAATAATTTTAATTTTTTTATTTACAGAATGATAACAAAATAATAAATAATATGTTTTGAATTTTAATAGTAATTATTTAATTTTAATTGTTCTTTCTCAAATTATTATTTTATATATATATACTATTTATTATATGAAATTCAATATTATTAAAAAAAAAATTATAAATAAATTTTAAAAATATGTATTAAACAATAAACAAATTAAAAATATTCATAATTTTTATTTAATATTTTTAGAAATATTTACTTGTAAAGAATAATTTATTGAAACAGATTCTTAATATCATATAGATTTAAATTTATTTAACTATAATAGAATGTTTAAATTTAATTCTAAAGAAGTTTTAGATATTGATATATATTATCGGTTTATTTGATTCTAAAACCCCTGAGGTTAAAAGAGAATATGGTATTTTACCTCCCTTTTATAGTTTACTATTTAGATTTGATATAGTAATTGTTAATTTACCTGTTAATCATTAACCAATAGAAATTTTAGTAAACGACAAAAAAGTTGGGCATATTGTAAAAGACAACATTCGTAATTAATATTTAAATAAAGTATGTAATTAGGATTCATAATTTCAAGATTAAGTATTCTATTTTTAAGCTAATGTAACAAGTTAAATATAAAATCTATATTTTCGATAAGAAACGATATAATTAAAGTATAAGCTAAATAAGGATTTGGCCTAAAAAAAATTTAATTTTACATTGATACATGTGATTTTTCATGTTAAACTTGCGTTGGTCCAACAAGAAATTAATGTGAATTATGTCCTGAAGAAGCTGATAAAGATGAATAAAGTATATGCAGATGTTAAGGATTATATAAATATTTTTAAGATCATTAATGTGTACATAAATGTAAAGATGGATATTACGTTAAAGATGATTATTGCCTGCCTTAATCTATCAAGAATTGCGGCATTATAAGTAATGTAACTAATTTATGTGTTAGTTGTGATGATGATTATTTTCTTTTAAATGGAGAATGCTTTTTTAAATAATGTCCTTTTAATTCTGTATAGAAGGAACTTTAAATTAATGTAAAGATAAAATCGAGAATTTTAAAAATGGAAGTTATTTAATGAAAGGTTTGTTTTCAAATGAATTTGGAATGGGAGAAATTGAATCAATGGAATTAAATTTAAATAATTTTATAGATAAAATATATTTTTCCAAATGCGGAGAATATTAAGTTTTAGGTGGTTTCAACATAGCAACAACAGATTCAAAAGTTATAAAATCATTTAATGACTTAAAACCTCATCATTAAATAATAATTGGTTTAGTATATTTCTAAATAGATAATTGGGAAGAAAAAGAATAATTTACAATACAGGCTAATGATTAAGTTTTTAAGGGGTAATTAATTAATTAATAGAAAGAGAATATTTGTGGTTTAAAATACAACGACTCTATATAGTATTATTAAGTAGGATTAGTACATAATGAACCTACTTTAGACATTGTACTCTCAACAAACTTAAACAGTTATTAAAGCGAGTATTTTGGAATAAGGGAGCTTTTTGTTATCATAGATTATTGTGATAAACATTGCGCTAAGTGTAATGATACTACATGTGATCTTTGCGAAGAAAGGTTCACTTTTAAAGAAGGAACCAACACATGCGTATGTGTAAAAGGATTCTTTTATGAGAATAATTAATGCAGTAAATGCCAAAAACGTGTGGAGAGTGTGAAAATGGAAATGAATGTATTAATTGTAAAAGCGATTATGGATTATATTAAAAAAGTTGTTTGAAAGAATGCCCAAAAGGGTATGAGAATGAAAATGGAATTTGTGTAGACTGTGAAGATTATAAGTGTAAAAGATGTTCGACGGAAAGTAATACTAAACAACCTTGTTAAAAGTGTAAAAATATAGTTACTATTTTATCGAATAAATGCCCGTCTTTTATATGATAATTTTATAAAAAATAAATGATATAATTGTTAGATAATTAATTTATATATAATATAATGTTAAAAATATCTATAATATCTAAATAATACCAAAATTATATAATTTATTTAGTTTTTATCTATAAAAATTATTTAAATTAAATTTATTTAAAAATTAATATTATAGTTTTATATATTTAAAATATAAATAAATAATTTAATTAATAAATAATAATAATAATATAAATATTTAAAATGTATATAAAATTATTTATATATTTATTATATTATATTTTATTAAATTTCTAATCTAATTTTAAAATATTATTTTTAATATATAAAAACAAAAAATAAAAGGACAATAATCATATTACAATTAGATAACTATAAACCAAATTCTAGTTAATTAGATAAACATTTAATACTTTTCCAGTTTTAATAATAATAAATATAGCCCTGATTATTAGAGATATATAATCTATTAAAGTTATAAATATAAACCTTTTAAGATATAAAAAAATAGACTAATAATAATATATTTATAGAATATAAGGTATTAAAATATAGCTCACTTATGGATTAAATAAGTTATAAATGACATATAAGAATAATAAAAATAAAATCATTAATTAATATATTTAAATAATAAATTTATATATATATATAAATTTGATTAAAAAAAGAGTTGAAGACTTAATTAAGAAAAAATAAAATAAGAAATATATTTTATATAAATTTTAAAAAAAATTAAAAAATATTTATATTAAAAAATTTAATTGAAAATATTATTTAATTAATAAAATTCTTAATTTATACATTAAAACTAAATAATAAAACATGTAAAAACAATATACACTAGATAAATATAAAATAGTGGAAAATTAATTCAACCGTATATTGCATGAAGTAATTAGTAAAAAAAAAAAAATCCTATTTATATATATAAATAATGTAATAATATATTTTATGAATTAAAATGTAAACATGTAAGAATAAAAAGTTTTAGTAGTAGACAAAAATAGTCTAAATAATAAGTTTAGTATATTTTTTAAAACCAGTATATTAAAAATAAGTATATTGAATAAAACTTATTGACCAACTTTTTGAAAACAAAATTTAACATTTAAAAGTAATTATTTCATCCATCCATTCCACTGATAAAAATCAATAAAAGATTCTATAAGAACTAAAAAAATATAGTTTTGCAGAATATTATATATTTTTTTGAAATTAAGCTTTAAATTTATTTATTTAAACAATAACATAAAGCCTAAGCAGACAATAAAAATTTAATAAAACAAATTCCTAAAATTTACATAAATTATTATGATTTGCTACTCATTTATATTATCTAATGTGACTTCTAACTACAGACTACTAAATATCAACCTTTATTAAATTAAATAGAAAAATAGGTCCTCTAACGATTATATGTTTGACTTTTTTCAGTACTTTTAAATTTAAAAAGAATATATATAATAAAATATTTATCAAATTAAGATACTTTTATAAAATAAGCATAAAAATAAACAAAAAAAATTAATAGAAAAATATAATAAATACGTCTTAATTAGTTTTAGATTAAAAAGATAATTACAAAAAAATTAAATATATATAAATAAATAGATAAAATATATATAATATATTTATATATATTTATAAATATAAATTTATTTATTATTTTTATTTATTTAAAATATATTTATATATATATTTCAGATATCAAGGTAAGAAACACTTAGTATATTGTCCAGAAATTTTAAATCGCATATATATTATCAATGTAATTTTGAAATAATTATATAATAAATGTAAAATTATTTAATTTATTTGTATTTTTGCCTTTTTTTGATTAATAAAAATAGGATAGGACTTATGTATTAGGAATATATTCTTATTTTTTAAAAAAATTAAAAATATTATTTAAGATAGATGTTTGTATATGTTGATTACAAAATAATAATTATTTATAAATATTTCTTAATAAGATAATTTATTAAATTATGATTTTATTATTTTATATATTAGAACTAAATATAAAATATTTTTTATCATATAAAGATTATTTATAGTATTAAAAATATATTAATATAAATTTATATATTAAAACATTAATTATAATTTTTTTAAATTAAATTTTTTAAATAAAATATTATTTATAAAAAATATTTATATTTTTTTATTTAATTTAATTCTTGCAAATTAAAGAAAAATAAAAGTTTTAATGAGATATTCAACGACGAATAATTATTTTTTTTAAATAAAATAAAAAAAATTAAAAAGAAATAATAAATATATACTAAAATTAATTAAATTTATTTTAAAAAATTAATTAATATTTTATTTTGTTAAATATTATGTATTATTTATTTTATATTTTAAAAATATAATTTATTTTATTATATTATTCTTTAATAATTAATTTGATATAATTAAAAAAAATACTGATTGTAAAACAAAAATATCATATAAAAATAAAAAGATTATTTAAAATAATTATATAAAATATAATATAATTATTTTTTTTTTCTAAATATATAGATTACAAATTTCTAAAATTTAATTATAAAAATAAATATGTGTATAAGAAATAAATAAAAAAATTTGATTATAAATTTTTAAAAAAATATTCATATTAATTATTATTATGATGATTAATTTAAAAAATATTCTTATAAATTAAGTATAAACAAACATGATAAAAAAAAAAAATATAAAAAATTAATATTTTAAATTAAACATAAGAATAATTTAAATTAAAATAAATATATATAAAATTATATATTAATATAAATATAAATTTAAATATAAATTTATATTAATATATATATATATATATTTTATTTAAATTTTATATATTATTAAAATATCTTTAATATTTACTATATATTTATTATATTTTACTTATTTATAAATCAGATCTTTATTAATAATATTCTTTTTTATAATTAATTTTTTTTATTATAAATAATATAATTAATAATATCTCATATTAATTTTTTAAATTTTTACTTTATAATTTTATTTAAGTTTAATATAGTTTTTTAATATTTTTTATTTACTAATAAAATAGAAAAAAATAATTATTTAAAAAATTTCTAATAAATTATAATTTCTATATTTTTAAAATTATAATATTAACAAAATATTAAATTATATATATATATATTACTAATTATATATATTTAATTTTAATTTAATTTATATATACATATATATTTTATTTTTATTTATTTAATATCTTATATATGAAATTCTATATATTTTTAAATAAATATAATAAATAAATTAAAATAAATGTATTAAGCAATAAATATCTTAAAAATATTCATAATTTTAATATTAATATTTTTATAAATATTTACTTGTAAAGAAATATTAATTGAATCTAAATTTATTGATGCTTCATTCAGTTTAGATTAAAATAAATGGAATGTAAACAAATTGTTTAAATGTACTTCAAATGTAATTTTAAATTTAATTAATGTTTTCGGTTTATTTAATTTTAAAACCCCTGAAATTAAAAGAGAATATAGTGCTTTACCTCCTTTATGGAGTTTATTATTTAGATTCGATATAGTAATTGTCGATTTACCTGTTAATCATTAACCGATAGAAATTTTGTTAAACGGTAATAAAGTTATGAATTTTGTAAAAAATAGCAATAATAAATATATAAAACAAACATGTCGTGAAGTTTCATATTTTCATGATTAAGTATAATATTTTCAAGCTAATTTAACAAGTTAAATATAAGATCCTATATTGTCGATAAAAAACAATATATTTGCATTGAAAGATTAGGAATAAGGATTTGGCCTTAAAAATTTTTACTTTTACATTGATACATGTGATATTTCATGTTAAACTTGCGTTGGTCCAACAAGAAATTAATGTGAATTATGTCCTGAAGAAGCTGATAAAGATGAATAAGGTATATGCAGATGTTAAGGATTATATAAATATTTTTAAGATTATTAATGTGTAGAATAATGTAAAGATGGATATTACGTTAAAGATGATTATTGCCTGCCTAAATCTATCAAGAATTGTGTGCTTATAAGTAATATATTAACTAATGTATGTGTTAGTTGTGATGATGGTTATTTTCTTTTAAATGGAGAATGCTTTTTTAAATAATGTCCATTTAATTCTGTATTAAAAAAAGGAAATATAAATTAATGTACAGATAAAATCGAGAATTTTAAAAATGGAAGTTATTTAATGAAAGGTTTGTTTTCAAATGAATTTGGAATGGGAGAAATTGAATCAATGGGATTGACTTTAAATAATGTATATTTTTCCAA